>NW_024098466.1:165000-268788 GCF_016545835.1 Crotalus tigris | reverse complement strand
AATTCTGGGAGTTGAAGTCCACAAGTCATGAAGGGGCCATAGTTTCCCCATGCTGGCTCAGGAATTCTGGGAGTTGAAGTCCATGAGTCATAAAAGAACCAAGGTTGCCTACCCCTGGTTTAAACGATAGTTTCCCAACCTGGGCAAATTGAAGGTGAGTGGACTTCAACCCCCAGAATTCTCAGCAATGACTATGGTAGCTATGGAATTGTGGAAGTTGTAGTCCGTCTACAGGGAGTGCTTGACTGACGCTCACAGCTGAGCCCAAAATTCCTCTTGCTAAGCAAGATAGTTCTTAAGTGAGTTTTGTCCCATTTTGCAACTTTTCTTGCCACTGTTGTTAAGCGAATTATTGCAGTTGGGAAGTTACTAACACAATTGTTAAGCTTCCCCATTGACTTCGCTAATCAGAAACTGATCACATGACCCCCGGAACACTGCAACGGTCATAAATACGAGCCCGTTTCCAAGCAACCGAATTCATATAACCACGGGGATGCTGCAACAGTCGCAAGTGTGAAAAACGGTCGTAAGTCACTTTTTTCAATGCCGGTGTCACTTTGCCTAGTCCAGGGGTAGGCAACCTTGGCTCTTTTATGACTCGTGGACTTCAGCTCCCAGAATTCCTGAGCCAGCCATGCTGAGGGGAAAGGGAGAGGTTTCCAAGCTGAGCCATGCTGGCTCAGGAATTCTGGGAGTTGAAGTCCATGAATCATGAAGGGGCCATAGTTCCCCCATGCTGGCTCAGGAATTCTGGGAGTTGAAGTCTGCAAGTCATGAAGGGACCATAGTTCCCCCATGCTGGCTCAGGAATTCTGGGAGTTGAAGTCCACGAGTCATGAAGGGGCCCTAGTTCCCTCACGCTGGCTCAGGAATTCTGGGAATTGAAGTCCACAAGTCATGAAGGGGCCAAAGTTCCCCATGCTGGCTCAGGAATTCTGGGAGTTGAAGTCCACGAGTCATGAAGGGGCCAAAGTTCCCCCATGCTGGCTCAGGAATTCTGGGAGTTGAAGTCCCCGAGGCATAAAAGAGCCAAGGTTGCCTACCCCTGGCCTAGTCCCACCAAGCGAATGGTTGTTAAATCGAGGATTACGTGTAAATAAAAGAAAAAAAACAAAGTGATGCCCTCAAGAAGTGCGCAGATCCCATCCACAGCTCGCTGACAGCCTGTGATTAAAGATTACCATTCTTTCCTGCTTTTAAAATTCTAATCCCAGGCCTCCACTCTCTTTTCTTGGCATCCCTTCTGAAATGGATTTGACAAGTACATGCTCTTCTTGGCTCAGAGGCGCATGATGTGAGAAACAGATCTTAAAGTCAGCGTGCCCCAGTGTGCTCTTTCCCACATATAAAACAGATGTTTGCTTAGGAGAGGAAGATTGTAAGGTCATCAAGCTCTTGGCATCTGGCCTTGTAAAGTTGCCCTAGAGCAGTGTTTCTCAACCTTGACAATTTTAAGGCATGTGGACTTCAACTCCCAGAATTCCACAGCCAGCAATGCTGGCTGTGGAATTCTGGGAGTTGAAGTCCACGTGCCTTAAAATTGTCAAGGTTGAGAAACACTGCCCTAGAGCAGTGTTTCTCAACCTGGGTGACTTTTAAAATGTGTGGACTTCATCTCCCAGAGTTCCCCAGAAGCCCACAAATCTTTTTATTATTATTATGAAAAGTTTTAAAGATTTTATACAATATATACCCCAAATCCCTCCCACCCCTCCCCCACTTCCCAGAGTTGATTACAGGGTTACAAATAAACAATCATAATCTAACTAACATTACCCAACTATACAAACAATCAAATCCATAACATACTTTAACTCCTTTTCAAAATAAATATTAACAAGTTAAATACGAAAATAATAATATAATTAAACCATAAAACTAAAACTAATATAAATTCTACCATATTAAACTATTAATAATAATCTAAAATTTACTCATAAGCTAGAAATCAGTGTTTCTCAACCTTGACCATTTTAAGGCATGTGGACTTCAACTCCCAGAATTCCACAGCCAGCATTGCTGGCTGTGGAATTCTGGGAGTTAAAGTCCACATGCCTTAAAATTGTCAAGGTTGAGAAACACTGCTAGATAATACTTTTTAGTCTCCTATTTATTCTGAATATAATCTATCCATCTTCTCCAAACCGAGATATATCTTTCTTGTGAATAGAAGAAGCTCACAAATCTTGAAGCAATATTGACTGTGGGATTTTGGGAGTTGAAGCCCACACATCTTGAGGCAGGCTAGCTGGGGATTTCTGGGAGTTGAAGTCCAAACATCATGAAGCTTGTTGGCTAGGGAATTCTGGGAGTTGAAATCCACATATTTTGAAGCATGCTGGCTGGGGAATTCTGGGAGTTGAAGTCTGCATCTTGAAGTAATATTGACTGTGGGATTCTGGGTGTTGTCCACACATCTTGGAGCATGCTGACTGGGGAATTCTGGGAGTGAAGTTTACACATCTTGAAACATGCTAGCTGGGGAATTCTGGGAGTTGAAGTCCACACGTCTTGAAGCATATTGTCTGGGGAATTCTGGGAATTGACATCCATGCATCTTGAAGCATGCTAGCTAGGAAATTCTGGGAGTTGAAGCCCACACAACCTAGAATTGTCAAGCACGAGAAACAAGGCCTTAGACAAACTTAACCTTGGCGCATTGCAACTTTAAGCCACTGCTAAAACCTGTACTGTATAGTGTTTTTCCACTCTTCTTTCGCCAGGCACCTTGGATCCAACCCTTAAAATTTTTCCGCAGTGCCTGAATCGATGCTCTACAAGGACAATCTGTGATATCCGAAGAGGCAAATCATCTTCAAATTTCACTTGCTGTCCGTGAAAAGCACAAACAGATTCAGGAGACAATGCCAGTGTCAGAGCCTGTTCCAATCTGGGTGAAACATCAGGGTTTATTTGCTCAATGTGATAATGAAGGGCTTGGCAGGATGGCTGAGATGCTTGATAAAAGGAAATGCTTGTAATTAAAGTTCGGAACTGACTGGCATCAATGTGATGATTGCTAATTTAAGATGGTTTTAAAAGCGAACTGGACAAATTCAAACAGATCCGTCTCTCAGAGGCCTCTCATCGTAATGACCATTTATTACCTTGTGAGTCAAAATAATCCTTAAATCTGAACTGTGGATAAGAAATACAAGTAGTCCTCGACGTTACGACCACAACTGAGCCTACAATTTTCTGTTGCTGAGTGAAACGTGTGTTAAGTGAGTTTTGCCCCCATTTTGCCTCTTTTCTGGCGACAGCTGTTCAGTGAATCAATGCAGCTGATAAATTAGGAACACGGTTGTTAAGTGAATCTGCTTTCCCCATTGACTTTGCTTGTCAGAAGGTCACAAAAAGTGACCCCAGGAGGTTGCAGTTGTCATAAATATAATGAGTCAATTGCCAAGGGCAGGGGTAGGCAATCTTCGCTCTTTTATGACTGGTGGACTTCAACTCCCAGAATTCCTGAGCCAGCCATGCTGAGGAGAAATGGAGAGGTTTCCATGCTGAGCCATGCTGGCTCAGGAATTCTGGGAGTTGAAGTCCACAAGTCATAAAAGAGCCAAGGTTGCCTACCCCTGGCCAAGGGTCTGGATTTTGATCCCATGACCATGGAGATGCTACAGCAGTTGTTAAGTGTGAAAAACAGTCATAAGTCACTTTTTCGGTGATGTTGTAACTTCGAACAGTCCCTAAATGAACGGTTGTAAGTCGAGGTATAATATAAGTTGAGGTACAGCAGGGGTCTTCAAACTTGTCCCTTTTATGACTTGTGGACTTCAACTCCCAGAATTCCTCAGCCAGCCTGTAGGCTGAGAAATGCTGGTTTTATCTAGGACAGAGGTGGGGAACTATGGCCCCATAGGAATTCTGGGAGTTGAAGTCCACAAGTCATAAAAGGGCCAAGTTTGAAGACCCCTGAGGTATAGGGTCACCCGCTAGAGCAGAGGGTTGGACTACATTACCATTTCAACAAATGCATGTCCAATCTCTTCTTAAAATCCTCCAGTGATGGAGCACCTACAACCTCTGGTGGCAAGCTGTTCCACTGGTTAATTATTCTCACTGTTAGGAAGTTTCTCCTTAATTCCCTGTTGTTTCTCTCCTTGATTAGTTTCCATCCAATTGTATCTTGTTCTGCCCTCAGGTACTTTTGAAATAAATTGACACTCCCCCCCCTTCTTTGTGGCAGGCCCTCAAATACTGGAACGCTGCTATCATGTCTCCTGTAGTCCTTCTTTTCTCTAGACTAGCCATTCCCAAATCCTGCACCTGTTCTTCATATGTTGTAGTCTCCAGAGCCTTAATCATCTTAGTCAGTGTTTCCCAAACTTGACAATTTTAAGGCATGAGGACTTCAACTCCCAGAATTCCACAGCCAGCAACGCTGGCTGTGGAATTCTGGGAGTTGAAGTCCTCATGCCTTAAAATTGTCAAGTTTGGGAAACACTGATCTTAGTTGATGGTTAAAGATCGCATCTGATGGATGTGGTCTGTGTGTGCTTGTTTGCATTTCATTGTATTGAATAATTCATCATAAATAAAAACTGCAGAACTTAATTACAGTAATTACAGTAGAGTAATTGGTTGGTTTTCACTTTAAAATCTACTTTTCCATTTTTATTAGTGCTCTAAAATTGATTTACTTCGTATGTTCCACCTGCCCCTTGAATTCCCATTGTATCAACTTTAGTGTAGTCTGGCTTGACCAACTTGGAAAGCCTTGTAACATACAAACATGCTAAATAAATGTTTCTCCAGACTGAGCTTCCACAAACCTACTAACTCAGCCGTTTGTCATCTAGGATCAGAGTGTACTGACAATACTCCTCAATCACAGCTCTGCATTCATTGCCCATTCGAGGTTATTTCCAGCCAATTCGAGATCATTCCAAGAGGTTTTTTGGGGTCGGGCAGAAAAAAATCATTTACAGATATTGTGTAGGACATGTTCTGTCTTCTTTCTGACAAAAACAACATTGTTTAGTAAACTGGGCTCTGGGTTTTGGAACTTCTGGTCTCTTACTTAGCAGCCCTACCTAAAAGCCAAAAATATCATGGTTAATAGGGGCTTGCTATCTTGCAAAAATCTAACAGATGGGAAGGACAAATCCCTAACTCCAGCTACCATAAAACTAAAGCTGAATGATTCAGAAGGAATGCCTCAGACTTTATGCGAGCATAGCACCTCCCAGCTGCTTCTGAAAGCAACCGTCTCTTCTTTTTTTAAGCTTTCCGAAAGCAACTCTGAAAAAAGATAGGCTGCCTGAAGAGTTGTTTTCAATAGCTGACTCATTAAAACAGCCCCATCCCTTTGTTTAAGTTGATGTAGAAGGCTGAAAAGAGACTCATTAAAGCAGCCCCATTGCTTTGTTTACGCTCAGGTGCAAGTCTGAAAAACAGACAGGGTGGCTAGAAGAGTTGTTTTCATGAGCCGACTCATTAAAGCAGCACTATCTCTTTGTTTAAAATCATGTGGAGGTCTGAAAAAAAAGGGGGATAGGGCTGTGTTAATCGGCAAGTCCAAAGCAGCTCAGGCGCAAGTCTGGGAAAAAAAATGGGGCTGCTTGAAGAGCTGTTTTCATCAGCTGACTCATTAAAGCAGCCCCATCTTCTTGTTTTAGCTGATGTGGCGGTGTGAAAAAAGATGGGGCTGCTTAAAGAGCTGTTTCCAATGAGACGACTCTTTAAAGCAGCCCCATCTCTTTGTTTAAACTCATGTGGAAGTCTGGAGGCTGGGGGGAAAGAGATGGGGCTGTATTAATTAATAGCAAGTCCAAAGCAGCTCTTTTGAATCATTCCCAGGCGCGCGCAGCTCCCGCATAAACCCATAATGTGTTTTGACAATCCCCGCTGTATTAGGACACACAAATGAATTAGCATGCATCTCTTGACACACATTTCAGCCAACAGGCTTCAAAACAAGTCCTCTGGATGTTTTCTCTCCTGCTGTGATTTATTTGTCTCCGAAATTGCAGCCGATGCGACCGACAGTGTCATCCCCTCCTCTGCTGAAGTACAAATCACTCAAAACTGGGTGGATTTGTCACCTGTGTCTCTTGAAGTTGCAATGATGCCCTAACGATAATGTTGAATGTCAGAATTAGCCATTGGAGAAGGACAACTACAGGAACTCCTCAACGTACGACCAGAACGGACCCCCCCCCAGATTTCTGTGGCTAAGTGAAACTTTTGTGAAGTGAGTTTTGCCCCATTTTAAGACTTTTCTTGACACGTCGTTAGGTGAATCACTGCAGTTGTTAGGAATATGGTTGTTAAGTGAATCTGACTCCCTCCCGTTGACTTTGCTCGTCAGAAGGTCGCAAAAGGGGATCACATGACCCCAGGAGACTGCAACCGTCATAAGTACGTGTCAATTGCCAAGCGTCTGAATTTCGATCATGCTGCAACGGTCGTCAATGTGAAAAACAGTGGTAAGTCAGTTTTTTTCAGTACCGTTGTAACTTAGAGCAGTCACTAAATGAACTGTTGTAAGTTGAGGACTACATCTGTTGACCCGGGGAAGCGTCTGTTCCCCTTCCTCTTCCTCGTTTACTGAAAGAGACCCTGAGTTTCTCTCCAAGAGGAAGAAATAGCAGGAGGAAAATCGCAAGATTTGGGCGTAGCGCTCCGGCCTCAAGTGTTGGCCAGCTTATTGATTTCTTTAAGAAGTTAATAAGATGCCCCAATCTGTTTATACCTCTGGGCAGTTTCCAGAATACCAATTTAAAAAAAAAAACCAATTAAAAACAAAGAATGACGACATCTGAAAGGAAGAGAAAAAATTTCCGACAATGGACAGGTGACACGGAAACACAAAATGTTTTTTTGACAACATTAGAGAAGAGACAGGATTTTTTAAAAACAGGAAGAAGACCCTCTCCCTTTATAGTTTTATGCAAATGAGAATGGATGTGATTGGGTGCAGCTGCCCGGCATTTCATTGGGTAATGACAAGAGCAATGTAGGTCGTCCTCGAGTTACAGTCATTCATTTAGTGACTGTTCAAAGTTACGACGAAAAAAGGGACTTATTGTTTTTCACACGTATGACCGTTGCATCGTTCCCCAGGGGTCATGTGATCAAAATTCAGACACTTGGCAACTGACAGGTGTTTATGACGGTTGCGCTGTCCCGGGGTCCTGTGATCACCATTTGTAACCTTCCCAGCTGGATTCTGACAAAGAAAAATCAATGGGGGAAGCCAGATTCACTTAACAACGGGAGTGATTCACTTAAAAACTGTGGCAGAAACAATCATAAAGTCAGGTGCAAGTCACTCAACAACCGCCTCGCTTAACAACGGAAAAATTTGGCTCAATCTGGGTCGTAAATGGAGGATTTATGATTAAAGACCTGAAGACTAAAACATGTTAAGAACGTCTATGGCAGTGTTTCTCAACCTTGACAATTTTAAGGCATGTGGACTTCAACTCCCAGAATTCCACATCCAGCATTGCTGGCTGTGGAATTCTGGGAGTTGAAGTCCACATGCCTTAAAATTGTCAAGGTTGAGAAACACTGGTCTATGGAGACTCTACATCATCCAGGTCAGGGGTGTCAAACTCAATTTCATTGAGGGCCGCATCAGTATTGCGGTTGCCCTTGGGGGGCCGGGTGGGTGTGGCCAGGGTGGGCGTGGATGGAGTGGGTGTGGCCTACTGGGTGGGCGTGGCCAGCTCTACATTGTTCGCGTCAAGGGTGCCTGTGGGGGCCTGGGCAGGAGTGGGACAGATCTGAGGGTCTCTGGCAGAAGGGGGTGGGACCGGGGCAAGCACCAAGGCATGGTGCTTTTCTTCATTCCTCACAAAGGGGTGACACCTCCCCAGCATGCACCCAGGAGCGGGGCCAATGCAGCAGGGGCTGGTTCCTCGCTGTTTCCAGACAGCCTCGTGGAGCTAAGACTGAATGCGTTTCAGCACAGATGGCCACCACAAAATTGTACATTGGCTCCCGGCCGGCCTGGGCCAGGGCCAAGGCAGCGGGGGCCGTTCCCTCAGTTTCCAGGATGGCTTCGCCGGCCATGTCTGATCCAGATCATGGTTGTCCCAAAGGTGCTTTTTTTCAGGAGGCAATTGGACTGCCTTGTTTTTCTTTGAAGACATTTTGCTTCTCATCCCAAGAAGCTTCTTCAGGTTCTGATTGAATGGTCAGGGAAATGGAAGGATTTATACTCCTTGCAGACAGCTGGTCATTTGTATTCTTTTAGAGCAGGGGTCTTCAAACCTGGCCTCTTTTATGACTGCTGCACTTCAACTCCCAGAATTCCTCAGCCAGCATGGGGGAACTATGGCCGCTTCATGACTTGGGGACTTCAACTCCCAGAATTCCTGAGCCAGCCATGCTGAGGGGAAAGGGAAAGGTTTCCAAGCTGAGCCATGCTGGCTGAGGAATTCCGGGAGTTGAAGTCCACAAGTCATAAAAGAGCCAAGGTTGCCTACCCCTGGACTATTGTAACCAATCCTGAGACAGTTGCTTCTGTTTCCAAGAATTCAAATTCAATTCTCTTTTTTTCTGTGTCTTCCAGGCCTGGAAGAAACGATGGTTTATCCTTCGCAGCGGCCGGATGAGCGGCGATCCTGACGTCCTGGAGTACTACAAAAACAATCACTCCAAGAAGCCTCTGCGCGTGATCAACCTCAGCTTTTGTGAACAGGTGGACGCCGGGTTGACCTTCAACAAGAAGGAGCTGCAGGACAGTTTCGTCTTTGACATCAAGACCAGCGAGAGGACTTTCTACCTGGTGGCCGAAACGGAGGACGAAATGAACAAATGGGTGAGGAGCATCTGCCAAATCTGCGGGTTCAACCAGTCTGAAGACCATTCAGGTGAGTTCCGTGTTTCGCGTCGGGGGAGGGAGGGATCAAACCTAGTTGGACTAGATGACCTCCAAGGTCCCCTCCAACTTTATTATTATTTTTATTAAATATTTCGGGCAGAGGAGGCGGGCGACAAACTGGGAAGCGGAGGTAGGAAGGTTGGACATCAACACAGCAGCACAACAAAATAACAGAGCGGGAAGGGACCTTGGAGGTCATCTAGTCCAACCCCCTGCTCAAGGAGGAAACATTATAGCAGTGGTGGCAAAGCTATGGCACGCGTGCCAGAGGCGGCACTCAGAGGCCTCTCTGTGGGCATGCGCACCATGCCCCAGAGATGGCAACTGTCCTTCTTCAACCAGCCGCCTGCTAACTCGCCGAGGTCCCACGTGGCCGGATGCATCCCAGCATGGCTTGTTTCCCTCCCCCCCCCCCCATCCCATCCCTCCTGGCCTCGCGTGCTCTCCTTTTCCCAGGCATGACCCACTGCATCGCCTCCTCAGCTGTCGGCCAGCCGTCCACCTCAGAGGCGGCTTCTCTGAACTGCTGGGGACGGGCTGTGGAGCCCGAATGCGCCGGTCGACGGGCTGGCAGGCTGTGGCTGCTGACAGACACTGTCGGCCCCCATGCGCTCGCTGGCCTCTGTGTGCGGGGGCCGATGATGTCAGGCAGCAGCAGCCCCAGCCCTTGCCTCATCTTGCCCTGCGACAATGGCACCCCCGCCCTGCCTCGCCTCACCCCTCAGGATGAGTCTCCTGCCCACCGCCCACCTGCCAGAGACCCCCTGGATCTCCCCCAACCCTGCCCGGCCCCCACAGGCTCCCTCCCCACAAGCAACATTGAGGTGATCATGCCCACCTTGGCCACACCCACCCAATCTGCCATGACCACCACAGCCACGCCCACCCAGTGGGCCACGCCCACCTGGGACCGGCGATAAATAAGTGGGTTTTGGGTTGCAGTTTGGGCACTCGGTCTCTAAAAGCTTCGCCATCACTGTCTTATAGGGTTTCCTGTTTGAGCAGGAGGTTGGACTAGAAAACCTCCAAGGTCCCTTCCATTATTCTGTGTTCTGTACATCAGGCCTTTACAACCTTTTCACCCATTGTGCCACTTTTAGGATATGGCAGCATCCGAGTACCAACAGTCGCCTAGCAAGGTGTCAAAAACTTGATGACAAAAAAAGAAAGGAAAAAAGTGATCAAGTACAGGTAGTCCTCAACTTACAACGGTTCGCTTAGTGACTGTTCGAAGTTACAATGGCACTGAAAAAAGTGCCCCCCAAGCCACAGCCGAGCAAGGCACCTGCCTACCCATCCAGTGGCGCTCTTCCTCCTGTCCGAGGTTTTCATTGTTGTGAGCATTTCTATTGAGGATTGGCAGCGGGGGTGGGGTGGGGTGGGGGGGTGTTTGATTTTTATTCCCCCCCATCTGCTGGGTGGTTGCAGCAGGTTTTGGTCACTTCACATTACCTGGGACACTGTGACCGTTATAAATATGAATCAGTTGCCAAGCATCTGAAGGTAAATCACAAGACCTTGAAGATGCTACAACATTCCAGCTGATTGGTGCTTCTTCAGGGCTCAGCAGAAGCGCCAGGATCAGCGCTGAGCTCCAGCTGGAGCCTGACGCCGATCCTGGCGCTTCCGCTGAGCCCTGACAGCCCTGCAGCTCCAGCCGTCTCTCGGTCAGGCTTGTGCAGTGCTGCCACCGGTTCAGCTCATTCCCCTTCCCCGCTACCACTTTTCTAGGATGGTCACGTACCACCTGCCAGGTGCCAATGTACCACAGGTGGTACCCGTACCCCTGGTTGAAAAGACCTGCTGTACATCATAGTTAAAAACCAGAGATGTTTCTTCTGAGTTGAAAATGTGTTGTGTTTGAGGATGTTTGAATGGTGTGCATTTGCTTTCCTTTGCTCTGTGGGCGATAGCAGTTTTCCCCCAACAACTATCAGATGTCCCCGGAATGAAATGTTTAATCCAGATGTTGGTGTAATGAAATGTTTAATCCAGATGTTGGTGTTCATGGAGGGTTTTAAAGGTGGGAACGAGACTGTAAATCCTTTGGAGAGCAAACGGCTCCAAGTCTTACATTTGCCAACTCACTCAAACTCCAAAACCACGTGACCCAAAAAGTGGTTTTGCTCCTGACGTTTAACTGCACAATTCAGCCTTTTTATTTTTGTTTTCGGGGCGAGGGGGGGCAGAGGCAGGAAATGGGGTGAGATGGTGTCCCAGGCAGAGGCCTCATGCTAACTACTCTTAGCAATAGCACATAGGCTTCTATACCGCTTCCCAGTGCTTTACAGCCCTCTCTAAGCGGTTTACAAATGTCAGCCTATTTGCCCCCAACAATCTGGGTCCTCGTTTTACTGACCTCGGAAGGATGGAAAGCTGAGTCAACCCTTGAGCCGGTCAGGATCAAACTCCTAACTATGGGCAGAGTTTGCCTTCTAACCACCAGGGCTCTTAGAAACAGGTGATCCATTTGCTCTAAGTCAGTGATGGCGAACCTTTTAGAGACCGAGTGCCCAAACTGCAACCCAAAACCCACTTATGCATCGTTGGGTGCTGGCTGGGCATGGCCCACTGGCTGGGCGTGGCTGCGGTGGTCACGGCAGACTGGGTGGGACTAAAAAGTTCAATCAATCAATTCCAACTTTGCAAGATCTTTTTTTTTCCCGCGAGAAGTTGAAATTGAGTGATTGATTGAACCTTTTTTTTTTTGCACATGGCAGCGGAGGCCTAAAGCAAAAAGGTTTTATAAAACCCAGCTGAAGGCCTAGCGTGCCCACAGAGAGGGCTCTTGAGTGCCGCCTCTGGCACCCGTGCCGTAGGTTCGCCACCACTGCTCTAACTCTATTTTTGTTTGTTTTTATTCCTTGTCCTTCGCCCCTCCCCACACATTGCTGGAATATAGTTATTTGGCCTCCAAATTCCAGCGGTAAGGCCTCAAGAGATGGCCAAAATTATTTATTTGTTTTTGTCAAATCCTACAGCCCCCAACTCAACCAAGCAAAATTGTAAAACATTCTAAACAATTTAAAAGGCATTAAAACAATAAAAACAGCCACAAAATAAATATGTATAAACAACAGCTGTGATGATTAATCAGCTACGGTTGCAGGAATTGGGTATGTGTGATTTAATAAAGAGAAGGATGATAGCAGTGTTCCAGTATCTCAGGGACTGCCCCAAAGAAGAGGGAGTCAAGCTATTCTCCAAAGTGCCTGAAGGTAGGACAAAAAGCAAGGGATGGAAACTTATCAAGGAGAGAAGCAACCTAGAACTAAGGAGAAATTTCCTGACAGTGAGAACAATTAATCAGTGGAACAACTTGCCTTATAGCCACAATGAGAAATTTGTTAAATGAGCTTTGCCCCATTTTGTGACTTTTCTTGTTGAGTCATTGAAGTTGTTGCGGACTTGTGGACTTCAACTCTCAGAATTCCTCAGCCAGCATGGGGGAACTATGGCCCCTTCATGACTTGTGGACTTCAACTCCCAGAATTCCTCAGCCAGCATGGGGGAACTATGGCCCCCTTCATGACTTGTGGACTTCAACTCCCAGAATTCCTCAGCCAGCATGGGGGAACTGTGGCCCCTTCATGACTCGTGGACTTCAACTCCCAGAATTCTTGAGTCAGCATGGGGGAACTATGGCCCCTTCATGACTTGTGGACTTCAACTCCCAGAATTCCTCAGCCAGCATGGGGGAACTGTGGCCCCTTCATGACTCGTGGACTTCAACTCCCAGAATTCCTGAGCCAGCATGGGGGAACTATGGCCCCTTCATGACCTGTGGACTTCCAGAATTCCTCAGCCAGCATGGAGGATCTAAGGTCGCTTCATGACTTGTGGACTTCAACTCCCAGAATTCCTCAGCCAGGCATGTTGAGTTGAAGTCCACAAGTTACAAAAGGGCCAAATTTGAAGACCCCCTGTTATAGGATTTTCTCCTTGAGCAGGTGGTTGGAATAGATGACCTCCAAGGTCTCTTGCAGTCCTATGATTCTAGGATCCACCCATCTTAAAGCATGCTGGCTAGGGAATTCTGGGAGTGGAAGTCAGAGGGAGATTCGACCTGGTAATATGGAATTTTTGGACAGGGAACAATTACGTAATCAGTGGAACAGCTTGCCTCCAGACATTGTGGATGCTCCATCATTGGAGGTTCTTAAGAAGAGACTGGACAACTGTTTGTCCAGAATAGTGCAGAATCTCCTGCCTGAGCCCGGGGTTGGACTAGAAGACCTCCAAGGTCCCTTCCAGCTCTGTTGTATCTATATTATTCTGTAAATCAGCTTATAAAGGCAGGTCCAGTGGTGGGATTCAGTCGGTTCGCACCAAATCAGTAGCTAATTTTTTATTGCCCAGGCCCAGAATGGACTTCCGGAAGCAGCATCCACACAGAGAACCGGTCGTTCACCTATTTGAATCCCACCACTGGGCAGGTCCTTACCAAAGCCTCCATCTTGGGCAGCCAGGCACACGGGCATCTGCTGTGGCATTTGCTTTGATGCGCAACTGTTTGCCACAGCCTCGTGACTTTGCAGCCTGGAAAGCATTACACATCGCAGCAAAGCCCAAGTGCTTCCTTTCCATTGTGTTCAGCACACTCTGGTTTCCTTCCCTGGTGCAGCCTCCTCGCGGGGGGTGGGGGGTGGGCTGAGCAGGGGAAGGAAGTGAAAAGATCAGACAACAAACACAACTTGGAGGCCGGTTCTTTGCCCAGGCTGATTTCAATGGTTCTTGGCTTCCTAGAGATAGTAAGTCCTCTGGACCAAGAACCACGGGACCCCGTCTGAAGCCCAACAGACGTGAAAAGGAGGGTGTATATTTTAAGGTTTGCCCTTATCTACGGGGAAACCAATGGAAGAGAATATTTGTAGCTCAAGGTTGAATTGTGATGGGGTCCTTGGTGCTTCCCAAGCTGGGTTATTTTCTTGCAGACGTTTCCTTACCTAACGAGGTAACATCATCAGTGCTAGAAGGAAGTGGGTTTGAGAGGGGATGGAGGAGGAGGAGGAGCAGGAGCAGGAGGAGGACGACAACAACTGTGGGGTCCTTCGTGCTCTCTGACTTTGGCTGAATTCTTGCAGACCTTTCCTTACCTAACTAGGTAACATCATCAGTGCTAGAAGGAAGTGGGTTTGAGAGTGGATGCAGGAGGAGGAGGAGGAGGAGGAGGAGAGGAGGAGGAGGAGGGGAGGAGGAGGAGGAGGAGGAGGAGGAGGAGGAGGAGGAGGAGGAGGAGGAGGAGGAGGAGGAGGAGGAGGACGACGACGACTATGGGGTCCTTTGTGCTCTCTGACTTTGGTTGAATTTTTGCAGATCTTTTCTTATCTATCTAGGTAACATTATCAGTACTAGAAAGGAGAGGAGGAGGAGGAGGAGGAGGAGGAGGAGGAGGAGGAGGAGGAGGAGGAGGAGGAGGACGACGACTGCGGGGTCCTTCGTGCTCTCTGACTTTGGCTGAATTCTTGCAGACCTTTCCTTACCTAACTAGATAACATTATCAGTGCTAGAGGGGAGTGGGGGTTTACAGAGAGGAGGAGGAGGAGGAGAAGAAGGAGGAGGAGGAGGATTGAACTCCGTGGCGCTCTCTGAGCTTGCAAAGTATTCCTGCAGACATTTCATTATCCAACTTGGTAACATCATCAGTGCTAGAAGGAGTGGGGTTTGCTTTCTGTTTCTATGCACGTGGCTTGCCCTGTCAGTGTTGGTGAGAGTGGTCTTGGAGCTTTCCGTTGTTTACTGTGAGGTTGTTTGTCTGCATTGAGGGGTCCTTGATTGGGGCATGGCTTAATTCTTGATTGTTTGTCTAGTGCAGCGATTCTCAATCTTCGTGTGACAGTGAGCCCGTCACACGGACGCGCCGCGCATGCGTGGCGCCGCCCCCTGGGGGGGGGAAATGGCGGATCGCGCTGTTTCGCGACCCCCGTAAAATGGTCGGTCGACCCCAAATGGGGTCGCGACCCATAGGTTGAGACCGCTGGTCTAGTGTTAATTTGGTGTTACAATCTCTGCTCTGCTGGGTGTTGATTTGCTGGAGAAGAGGTATCTGGGGCCATTGAATTCTCCCTTTGGAGCGGCATGTAACATGTAACGTACCCCCCATTATCCATGGGGATCATTTGCACCTGGAAAATTCCCAGCACCCAAGATTTACAGCCAGTCCTGGACTTACGACCGCAATGGAGCCTGCCCATCATGCTCCTCAGTCGTGGCAGTTGTAAAATTGGTTGTAAATGACCACGGTGTTCATTTAGCAACTATACAGCCTCTGGGTTTACTTAACTGCTATCACGCACACAAAAAAGTTTAAAATCGAGTTGTGGCATTGCATAGCTTTGTTTCCTGAGACTGGATCAGAAAGTTATTTTAAGACTCTTGGGCTGTTTGACTTTCGCTTTTAAAGCATCAACAGTCTCCAGAGAAGGAAGCACTTACCAAATGATGATTGAGCCTGCCCTGTTTTTCCCAGTTCTTTCTGTCAAAATGCCGGCTAAAAACCAGGTGATTTCTCTCTAGCCCCCTGCGAGCGCATTTAGAAAATCTAAAAAAGCATTTTTGGTCTCCATCACAAATGTTAAGTGGTTGTTAAGTTAGCAAAACGGTCGTTAAGTGAATCTGGCTTCCCCCGTTGACTTTGCTGATCAGTAGTTTGCAAAAGGGGATCACTTGACCCCGGGACACTGCAGCCGTCATAAATCCGAGTCAGTTGCCAAGAGTCTGAATTTTGAGCACACGGCTGTGTGGATGCTGCAATGGTTGTTAAGTGTGACAACTGGTCATAAGTCGCTTTTTTCAGTGCCGTTGTAACCTTGAACCCTCACTAAACAAGTGGTTGTAAGTTGACAATTACCTGTACAGCTAGTCCAGGGGTAGGCAACCTTGGCTCTTTTATGACTCATGGACTTCAACTCCCAGAATTCCTGAGCCAGCCATGCTAAGGGGAAAGGGAGAGGTTTCCATGCTGAGCCATGGCGGCTCAGGAATTCTGGGAGTTGAAGTCCACGAGTCATAAAAGAGCCAAGGTTGCCTAGTCCTGAACTAGTCCTTCACTTACAACTATAATGGAGTCTGCCTATTGTGGTCATATGTTGTGATAAGGGGCTTATCACACAACTGACCTGATTTTATGACCTTTTTGTGACACCTTAAAGTGGCAAAGGCTGAGAAACATGGTTTTAATTGATTTCCAGGTAACCATTCGCATTTCTGGAAGCGCTTTCTTTCCTATCTTATTTGAACTAATACAAATAAGTCCTCGACTTACAACTGTTCATTTAGCGACTGTTCAAAATTAACAGCGGCACTGAAAAAAGTGATTTATGAGCATTTTTCACCCTTACGACCATTGCAATATCCCCATGGTCATGAGATTTACATTCGGAGGCTTGACAACTGACTCACATTTATGACAGTTGCAGTGTCCTGGGGACATATAAATCCCCTTTTTCAACCTTCTGAGAAGCAAATTAGGGAAAGCCAGTTTCGCTTAACAACAAATTAGCAGGAGCAGTGATTTGCTTAACAGCTGCGGCGAGGAAAATGTACAATATAAATGGGGCAAAACTCACTTAGCAAATGTCTCACTTAGCAAGATAAACTTTGGGCTCGGTTGTAGTCATAAATTGAGAACTGCCCATATAAAAATGAGAGTTAGGAGGAAAATTAGGGGCGTGCAAGGTTTTTCCTACATGTCTTGCCAGAAAATTATAATAATAATAATAACAACAACAACAGCAACAGCAATAATAATAAAGTTGGAAGGGACCTTGGAGGTCATCTAATCCAACCCCTTCCATCCTGTGACAATATCTGTAATACCATCAAACATCCACATCTGCCTATCCAAGGTCCTTGGTAAGGACTCAATAGGTAGACAAAAATGCCAAATCCAGTCTAAACATCTGGCTGACTGTATTATGATGATGATGATGATGATGATGATAATGATAATAATAATAATAATAATAATAATAATAATAATATTTTAATAAAATATTAATTTTTTATTAATTAATTAATTAATTAATTAAAAATATTAATTTTTAATAAAAATATTAAAAATTTTAATAATTTATTTTTTAATAAAAATAATAATAATAATACCCCCAGTGAGGCACTACCTTGACGTGGTTGTGGGGCTTGTGTACTCTGAGGAAGATGAGAGCTATGCCAGAGGTTCAACCATACTGGACAGGTCTCATCAGAGGAGTCAGACAAAGAGTGTCTCTCCCATAAAAAATATGGTGAGACGTAAATTTCAGAATGCCATACCGGCTCGGACGTCGCCCGGGTTAACAAGGTCCGCACTAGATATTGGAGTTCCTGGATATCTGGTGAAAAATGGGTTACAGGACTCAGGACTGTTGGCTGAGCAACCAGGGCCAGCAGCTGCAGAACTACTGGAAGAAAAGGTGTTTACCCGTCGCAGATACACAGTGATGGAAAACAAAGAAATAATGATCTGTTACTACAGATCAAGTCCAACAAGAAGAGGATATCTAAAACGAATGCACCAGTTCTGGAAAGAACAACATCCAGAATCAGAAATAACAGAACAGAGACTAGCAGATCAACGCCGATTTATAACACGAAATAAAGTATTTACAGAAACAGAATTGGACGAACTGCAAAGGTTTACCCAGGGCAAAGAAATCAAAGCCTTACAAGAAGTAATTCAGAATGTAGAGGCAAACCAGGGGGAGTTGGCAGTGAAAGAATCCAGTAGAGATATACAACTGTTCTCATTTGGAAACCAGGCACCTCTTCCTCAGGAAGAACAAAACCCTCTAACTAAAGAAATAAAAGAATTGAAACAAAGAATAATTGAGCATCTAGAACAGCACAAAAACAACAGAATAAGGCTGCCTGCATTGAAGCTTGTTCCAAAGAAACAGCTAGCACAAGCATTAAAAGATGCAAATACTGCAATAGCAAGTATAAGCACCAATTCACTGCAAGAAACAAACCAACTAATGTACAGCACAGCTGCAGTTATAACAGAATACCTGGGATGTAAAATCAACAAAAAAGAAAAACAAACAAACAGTGCACCACAAAAATGGAAGGTTAGACTAGAAAATAAGATCAGCAAGTTAAGATCACATGCAAGCAAGCTAGAACAGATGAAAGAAAAGAAGCTGAAGAACAAGAAGACCAAAGAATACCTAATCAAGAAATACCACTTAGAAACAAGGAAGATCAAGGAAGCACTGGAAATAATAAAGCAACAAATAACAGCTATAGCCAGGAAAATCAGTAGATATGAAGCTCGAATTGCAAACTATAGGCAGAACCTCCAATTTCAATCCAATCAGAAACGTTTCTACCAATCCATCAATGGAGAAACTGCAAGGAATCAGTCAGTACCTGACAAGGAAGAAACAGTGCAGTTCTGGAAGCAGATATGGGATAACCCAAAGAAATACAACAAGGATGCGGCTTGGTTAAAAGAGGTGGATGCAAATAAAACAGAAGTTGAAATGAAAGAACTAGTAATAACAACAAAAATGGTAGAAAAAAGAGCAAAGAAAATCAAAAATTGGTCAGCACCAGGTGAAGATGAACTGCATGGGTTTTGGTTGAAACATCTAACTGTTATACACCCACTCATTGCCAAGCAATTCAACAATATACTACAAGGAGGAGAAATTGAAAAGTGGCTAACAACTGGGAAAACCTACCTAATAATGAAAAATCCAGCAAGAGGGGCAACACCAGGTAACTACAGGCCAATTACCTGCTTACCAACAACTTTCAAATTACTAACTGGTGTGGTAGCTGATGCAGTACAACAGCATCTAGTTGAAAACAATCTCTTTCCACCTGAGCAGAAAGGAAACCGCCCCAATAGCAGAGGAACAAAAGATCAACTCCTAATAGACAAAATGATCTTGGAAAACTGCAAGAGAAGGAAGACCAACCTGAATGTGGCATGGATTGACTACAAAAAGGCATTTGACTCTCTGCCACATGATTGGATAATAAAGTGCCTAGAAATAACAGGAGTAAGTAGAAACATCAGAAAATTTGTGCAAAATCGATGGCACAATGGAAGACACAGTTGCAGATCAATGGTGAGAAGCTGGGAGAGGTTAATATCAAGAGAGGAATATTTCAAGGAGATTCATTATCACCATTACTATTTGTTATTGCACTGTTTCCTCTGTCAACAATACTGAATAACTCAGGACATGGCTATCAAACATCAAAAACATCTGCTAGACTATCCCACCTCCTTTACATGGATGATCTGAAGCTGTATGGAAAAACATCATCTGAAATAGAATCGCTGCTCAACACTGTCCGTATATATAGCCAAGATATTGTAATGGAGTTTGGCTTGGACAAATGTGCCACACTTACTATCAAACAAGGAAAAATAGTGAAAACTGAAGGAATCAAGATGCCCCACGAAAATAACATTAAGAGTCTGGATGAGGAAGAGTACTACAAATACTTGGGTATCCTTCAAGCTGACAACATCAAGCACACTGAAGTCAAGAAAAAGATTAGAGGTGAATACATCAAGAGAGTGAAGAAGATCTTAAAATCCAAACTCAATGGAGGAAATACCATAAAGGCAATCAACACCTGGGCAATCCCAGTCATTAGGTACACAGCTGGAATAGTGGACTGGACTCAAGCAGAACTAAAAGCAATGGATAGGCAGACCAGAAAAATAATGACAATGAATCATGCCCTTCATCCACGCAGTGACATTGATAGACTTTATCTACCAAGGCAAATAGGTGGGCGTGGAATGCTACAAGTACATCAGATGGTTGAAGAAGAAAAAATGGCTTTGGAAGAATATCTGAAGAACAATGATGAAGATGCACTGAAATTAGTATATCAGGAAGGCTTACTGACTACTGGAGAGACCAAACTGGCCTACAAGAAAGACCAAATGAAGAACAGAATAGAGGCATGGGAAGACAAAGCACTACATGGCCAATACATGAAAAAAATAGCTGGGAAAGCAGATAATAATAAAACCTGGCAATGGCTAAGAGCAGGAAAATTGAAGAAAGAGACCGAGGGATTAATTCTGGCTGCACAAGACCAAGCCTTAAGGACAAATGCATACAAAGTCAAAATTGAGAAGACAGCAACAGACAGTAAGTGCCGCCTATGCAAAGAAGCTGAAGAAACAGTGGACCACTTGGTAAGCTGTTGCAAGAAGATTGCACAGACTGATTACAAGCAGCGGCATGACAAAGTAGCAACAATGGTGCATTGGAAGATCTGCAAAAAATATCATTTGCCTGTAAGCAAAAACTGGTGGGATCATAAAATAGAGAAAGTCATAGAAAATGATAAAATTAAACTGCTCTGGGACTTCAGAATTCAAACAGACAAGCACCTGCAACATAACACCCCAGACTTAACAATTGTCGATAAGAAAGACAAAAAAGTCTGGATAGTGGACGTGGCAGTGCCTGGAGACAGCAGAATAGACGAGAAAGAACTGGAGAAGATAACAAAATACAAAGACCTACAAATAGAAATAGAAAGACTGTGGCAAAAGCAAGCAAGGGTAGTACCAATAGTCATAGGCTCCTTGGGTGCAATCCCAAAACAACTGGAGCACCACTTGAACACCATTGGCATTGACAAATTTGCTATTAGTCAATTGCAAAAGGCGGCCTTATTAGGAACTGCTTCCATCCTGCGACGATACCTGTAATACCATCAAACATCCACATCTGCCTATCCCAGGTCCTGGGTAAGGACTCGATAGGTAGACAAAATGCCAAATCCAGTCTGAACATCTGGCTGACTGTGCGATGATTGAGATAATAATAATAATAATAATAATAATAATAATAATAATAATAATAATAATAATAAAGTTGGAAGGGACCTTGGAGGTCATCTAGTCCAACCCCCTGCTCAGGCAGGAAACCCCTATACCATTTCGTTTCATTCTTTTCAAAAAAGAATCGAAATCACCTCTGCCTAGGAGGGGAATAGAATAGAACATAGAGTTATACATATAGTTGGAAGGGACCTTAGAGGTCTTCTAGTCCAACCCCTCATGTCATCTCAGGCGGCAATTGGCAGCTTTGGAAATGAAGCCGAAATTTAAAATCTCTTAATGGTGGGGGAGTGGGAGTGGGGGTTGAAAGGAGGACAAGGGAAGAAAGGAAGGCCATGGTTACAATGGGTAAGAAAAAAAACACACACACCCCAAACATAAAAAATAGTATGTTTTTTTAAGTATTTTTTTTAAAATAATACTAGTGTCATTTGGCCTTTTCATAAGACAAGAGAGTGACGTCTTTGCATCCGCCTTGCTAAAAACATCCAGCAGGGGAAAAAAAACAAAACAAAACAAAAAATTCCAAGTAGGAAGGTTTGTATTTATAAATCAAGTGAAAGCATTCCACAGCTGTGTTCCTTTTATCCCGGTCCAGATTGCATCTTTGGCCAAAGTTGGAGTCTCACAGTTTTCTGTCAAACTGATACAGATGTTTTCATGCCCGCTGAGTCCTGCCCCCCAATCCTTCCACCTGCCCCCCCCCCCAAATAATTGCAAACAGGGCTAAAATCCATCTGGGGATGTTTTCTCTTGAATGGGGATTTTCCCTCTGACGGTCAAAGCTGCCGGAAAAACTCACCCTTCCTCAGAGTGAATTGCAACTTTTTTTTTCCCAGCTGTTCTTCTGCTCCCTTTTTCACTTACTGTATACAATTCTATTTTTATTGCTATTGGAAATAGTTCCCTTTTAGCGATTTCTTGCTTTTAATGCTATTAAGCCGCCGAGAGGCCCTTTGAAGTGAGATGGGTGGCAAAAACATTTTTATAGAGAAGCAATACAATGTAAAACATGAAGCTTTCTCATTTTGACCATTTTGCATGGGGTAAAAGCAGGCAGTAAAACAGCAACGCCCATGGGGCGATTATACAAAGGTTTTAGAGCTTCCCTCAGGACGATACGGATGCCATTTTGACATGTTTTGACCGATATCCCTCTGGTGGGCCATATTAGGGTAGAAGACCCAACGTCGCTCCCATTATTTTACTATACAAAGGTTTTAGAGCTTTCCTCAGGATTGTATGGACACCATTTTGACTTTTTTGACTGATATCCCCCTGGTGGGTTATATTATGGTAGAAGACCCAATGTCCCTCCCATTATTTTATTATACAAAGGTTTTAGAGCTTCCCTCAGGATGGTACGGACGCCATTTTGACTTTTTTGACCGATATGCCCCTGGTGAGTCATATTAGGACAGAGGACCCAACTTCCCTCCCATTATTTTATTCCTGACAGCAAGAAAAATAAAATGATACAACAATATGGTGGAAATTGTGGGCGCTCCATCATTGGAGATTTTTAAGACTAGACATTCACCTGTCTGAGACGGTATAGGTTCTCCTGCTTGAGCAGTGGGCTGGACTAGAAGACCTCCAAGGTCCCTTCCAGCTCTATTCTATTCTATTCTATTCTATTCTATTCTATTCTATTCTATTCTATTCTAAAACTAATCAAAGAGAGAAGCAAGCTGGAATTAAGGAGAAAGTTCCTAACAGTGAGGACAATTAACCAGCGGAACAGCTTGCCTCCAGAAGTTGTGGGTGCTCCATCACTGGAGGTTTTTAAGAAAAGACTGGACAGCCAAATGGTATAGGGTCTCCTGCGTGAGCAGGGGTTGGCCTGGAGGACCTCCAAGGTCCCTTCCATCTGTATTCTGATTGATTGATTGGTTGATTGACACATTTAAAGCATCAGCTAAAAAAACCCTGATGCCTTTGAATCAAAGGTGTGAGTTGGAACAGGCACAACAAAGAGGTAAGATGAATGAAATTCCAGATGATTAGAGTAATGAAATTAAAGCATACTTAATTTGTGTAATTGACTGAAGCCAGACGGTTCTTCATTACCTGTTGTTGCTTTTGCTTTGAAGCTCAGATCAGTGTGTGGGAGTGTTACATCTTCTCCGTGTGACATCTGTCTCCTTTGTAGAACAGACACTCCATGTTTCAACCTGGTTTTTTTTTTCCTTCAAGAATCTATCAAAATCCCCTTCGGCTGTTGTTATAAGGAATCTTTGAAGACGTTGTGGCTTTCGTGAATTGCCGAGGGGAGCGTGCTTCAAAATGGTGGCTGTGCTTTCACTTTTTCTTATATAGGATGTGGCTGTGGGAAAGAGTGTAAAGGTAATCCTCAACTTACGACCACCGTTGAGCCCCCAAATTCCCAATGCTAAGACAGGGAGTTGTTAAGTGAGTTTTTCCATATTTTATGACCTTGCTTGCCATAATTCTTAAATGAATTGCTGCGGTTGTTGTGAATCTGGCTTCTCCATTGCCTTTGCTTGACGCAAAGGTGACCTTATGACTCCAGGAACATTACTCGGTCACAAAATAAAGGATGGACAGGTACAAGTAGTTCTCAACTTGCAACCACAACTGGTATCAGAATTTCTGCTGCGCTAAGCAAGGTGGTTAAATAAGTCGCACACTATTTTATGACCTTTTTGCCATAAAAAAGGTAAGCAAATCACTTGTCTGAGATGGTATAGGTTCTCCTGCTTGAACAGGGGGCTGGACTAGAAGACCTCCAAGGTCCCTTCCAGCTCTATTCTATTCTATTCTATTCTATTCTATTCTATTCTATATTCTATTCTATTCTATATTCTATTCTATTTTACTCTACTCTCTGAAATGGTATAGGTTCTCCTGCTTGAGCAGGGAGCTGGACTAGAAGACCTCCAAGGTCCCTTCCAGCTCTATTCTATTCTATTCTATTCTATTCTATTCTATTCTATTCTATTCTATTCTATTCTATTCTATTCTAGATTCTCAAGCACCCTGAGAATATGGTAAAAAACCAGAGACCTCTTTCCCAAGAGAAGGGAAGAAAAAATTCAGTAGGTCATTGCAGTCCTGCCTGAACTGATTTATGGAAATGATGTAGGCAAACCGTGGCTGTTTTACACGTTGGATTTATTGCGGAGATCTTGACGCAAATTGTTCGTGACCAGATTGTGATCTAGAGAAAGATAGGGGCTGGAGCTTTGTGTTGAAAAACAGTAACAGCACACGCTGTGCCGCACTGCCAAAAGGGCCTCGTGCATTTAGATGAAGTGGCCTAAAGCGGCTAAGGACCTCTCCTTGTTATCGGCAGTCCTTGACTTACGACCACAGAGGCGAGAGTAGGGACCCTGTTCAGCTACCAAGTTGCAAGGTTTTTTGTGTCTTGATGTATCCTTTGAGCACGGGCAAGAATACAAGTAGTCCTCTACTTACGACCACAACCCACACTTTCTGTTGCTAAGCAAGACAGTTATTGAGTTTGCCCCATTTTACGACCTTTATCGCCACAGTTGTTAAGGGAATCACCCCAGTTAAGTTAATCACTTGGTTGTAAAGTGAACCTGACTTCCCCATTGTCTTTGCTTGTCACAGGATCCCAAAAAGTGATCACACGATCCCGGGACACTGCAACCCTCATAAATACATGCCCAGTGTCTGATCAAGTGACCATGGGGATGCAGTCATTTGTTGTAAATGCGAAAAGCAGTCATAAGTCACTTTTATAATAATAACAACAACAACAATAACAATAATAATCATAATCATAATAAAAACATCCACATCTGCCTATGCCAGGTCCTTGGGAAGGACTCGATAGGTAGACAAAAATGCCAAATCCAGTCTGAACATCTGGCTGATTATGCAATGATCAATAATAATAATAATAATAATAATAATAATAATAAAAAATAAATAAATAAAGTTGGGAGGGACTTTGGAGGTCATCTAGTCCATCCCCCTGCTCAGGCAGGAAACCCTATACCATTTCAGACAAATGGCTGTCCAGTCTCTTCTTAAAAACTTTCAATGTTGGAGCATTCACAGCTTTTGGAGGCAGGTTGTTCCACTGGTTAATTGTTCTAATTTTTTCTCGTTGTAACTTGGAACGGTCACTCAGTGAAAAGTTGTAAGTCGAAATCAGTTCTGCAGCAAGGGGAAAAAAAATGAATAGTTCTTTGCCCTTTTGCTGAAGATTGTCAAAGTCAAGAAATCTTTTCCTGCAATCTAATGCAAGATAAATAGCTGACAGTGGTATTAATTACAGCAAAGTGACATCGTTGGACAGAAACATTTAATCATCAGCTTCCCTGCTGCATGCTTTGTCATTAAGCAAAGATGATCTTTTGATTAACAAAGATGGCAACTTTGCCTCTCTCTCTCTTTTTTTTTTTTTGCTATTCTGTTTTCTTCCGAATCAGCCTGGTGAAACTTCCTCAGCTCTTTTTAAGACAAAAATGGGGCGTTTGAGATTTTTGCAGGACTTGAGCAAGCTCCACAGGATCAGATCTGGTAAATAATAAGGATGGGAGACCTCTAGGAAATCTCCAGGCTGTAAACGAGACTAGGAAGTTGAAAAACATGGCTGGAATGTGACTGACAAGAGACAGTTGTAGGATTGTGGCCATATTTTTAAAAAAATTGAAGTTCATATAAACTCTCTTGTAATTGCTGGTGTGATCCCTCTTCAGAGTCTCATACGTCGAAGTGTCCCTCAGAAGATTTTGATTCTCACCACCCACTGGAGCACAAAATGGGAATCATCCAGAACTCAACACCACCGAGCTGAAGGCCTGCCTACTAGCAAAGATGGAAAAATAAACTAAAACGCATAAAGGAAGCCCTCCGAACTTGTGGCTCTCCCAAGTGGGCCTTCATCAAATCCCAAAAAAGACCCATCAGGAGCTCCTCCATAACAGAAGAAGAAGAAAACAATAAACGAAGCAACGTAGTCATTCCATACGTTGCAGGAATAGCCTTCTGGCAGAACGGTTCAATTTCCCAACTCTTCCCTAGACCTCTGAGATTTCCTGGTGGTCTCCCATCCAAGGGAGAAATAGACTAGCCTACAATCCAGAGATTTCCTGTGAGTCTCCCAGGCAAATACTAATCCTGTTTAGCTATTGGGAACCAGGCAAAGTGAGCTGCAGACTGAAGTTGCTAGGACAGAGGTGGCGAACCTATGGCACGGGTGCCAGAGGCGGCACTCAGAGCCCTCTCTGGGGGCACATGCGCCATCGCCCCAGTCCTAGGCCTTCAGCTGGATTTTATAAAACCTTTTCGCTTTAGGCCTCTGCCGCTGTGTGCAAAAAAAAAAAAAAAGGTTCAATCCATCAGTCAATTTCAACTTTTTGTGGGGAAAAAAAAATCTTGCAAAGTTGGAATTGATTGATTGAACTTTTTAGTCCCACCCAGTCTGCCATTACCACTGCAGCCAGGCCCAGCCAATGGGCCATGCCCACCCAATGGGCCACACCCACCCGGCACCCGACAATGGATAAGTGGGTTTTGGGTTGCAGTTTGGGCACTCGGTCTCTAAAAGGTTCGCCATCACTGTGCTAGGACGATCTACTGTATATGCTACTCAAACTTTCTTGTCTATTTGTAACCTTCAATTGGGCGAAATGCTGCATCGGAGAGTCACCATTTCTGCATCAGCGTAACCTCAGTTGGGCTAACTTAAAAAATGTGTCCAAAATTTGGCATCCATCACTCCCATGGGGTTTACATTTGATATCTTCAGAGTCTATGGAGATTCTCAGTCATCCAGATTACAGTTGTCCCAAAGATGCTTTTTCACATACGTGCAGACTTCAAACCCAAGAATACACGGAGGCAGAAGCGTGTCCACCCCAAGGACAAAACACCCAGACTACAAACTGAGCAACGTGGTATATGCAGCACAATGCAGATCTATACATTGGGGAAACAAAACAGCCACTTCATAAGCGCATGGCGCAACATAGGAGAACAAACCCATCATGACAAGATTTAGTAGTCCATCTGCATTTGAAAGACAAAGCCGCTCTTTCGAAGACAGCAAAGTCCACATTTTGGACAGAGAGGGCCGCTGGCGTGAAAGAGGGGTCAAAGAGGCCATCTGTGTCCAAATTGAACAGCCCTCTCTCAACAGAGTGGGAAAGATACAACACCATCTATCTCCAGTCTACAACACAGTCCTTTTGGGGAGTTCCAAGAAGGCTCCACACCCATTTCCACCACTCAGGTGACCCTGAGGGCACAGGTAAGCCTCCAGGTGGCCTCAATGACCCTCGAAAAGAATGCAAATGACCAGCTGTCTGCACTCCTTCCCACCATCCAGTCAGAGCTGAAGAAGCTTCTTGGATGAGAAGCGAAACATCTTTAAAGAGAAAAAAATTAAGTCCAGTTGCCTCCTGAAAATGAACTTTTGGGACACCCTGATGCTGAGAAAAGTGGAAAGAAAGAGGAGAGGATACCCACCAGCACAGTGAAGAGACTCAGTTATAGCTGTGATGGAAGCATTGCTAGGAGATCTGAAGGACCTGGTTAGGGCCAGATCATACTGGAAAAGTTCTAGCTATGTGGTGACTAATAGGAGTTGACAGCAATTTGATGGCACCTAATCACTCATCAATCAATCTAAGCAAAGACCCAGCTCCCTTGAGAAAATGACTTGATGACACATAATCAATTAATGTTGTTTGTCTACCTTTGTAGCTTCCAGATGGGAAGCTGTGATTTTAGCTCCCAGTGTTTCTGGATAGCGTGGGCATCCTAAATAATCGATGATCATCAATCAATCAATGCAAAGAGCCAACTCCTAGAAGGAGAGCAAACCCTCCTTTACTAACACTGATAGTGTTACCTAGTTTGGTAATGAAACACCTACAAGAAAACAACCAAGCTCAGAGAGCACCAAGGACGTCATCTTCCTTCTTGCACTGATGATGTTACCTAGTTGGGGGACGAAAGGTCTGCAAGAAAGCAACCAAAGCTCAGAGAGAACCAAGGACCCCATATTAGTCATCCTCCTCCACCTTCACACGCTGATGATGTTACCTAGTTGGGTGATGAAAGATCTGCAAGAAAACAACCAAGGACCCTACAACTCCTTATAATTCTGGAAACAGTGGAAGGAAGGAGAAGCAAAAGATGACCAGCAACTCAGGTGGATGGACTCAGTTACTCTTCCCTAGACCTTTGAGATTTCCTGGCGGTCTCCCATCCAAGGGAGAAATAGACTAGCCTACAATCCAGAGATTTCCTGCGAGTCTCCCAGGCAAATACTAATCCTGTTTAGCCTTTGGGAACCAGCCAAAGTGAGCTGCAGACTGAAATTGCTAGGACGATCTACTGCGTGTGCTACTCAAACTTTCTTGTCTGTTTGTAACCTTCAGTTGGGTGAAATGGTGCATCGGAGAGTCACCATTTCTGCATCAGCGTAACCTCAGTTGGACCAACTTAAAGAATACATCCAAAATTTGGCATCCATCACTCCCGTGGGATTTACATTTGATATCTTCTGAGTCTATGGAGATTCTCAGTCATCCAGATGATGGTTGTCCCAAAGATGCTTTTTTTCACATACGTGCAGACTTCAAACCCAAGAATACACGAAGGCAGAAGCTTGTCTACCCCAAGGATAAAACACCCAGACACAAACTGAGCAGCGTGGCCTGTGCAGTACAACGCAGTCAGCCCTGTGCAGAGATGCAGAGTGGGGAAACGAAACAGCCACTTCATAAGCGCATGGCACAACATAGAAAAACAAACCATCAGGGCTAGATTCAGCCGTCCATCTGCATTTAAAACACAAAGGCTACTCTTTCAAAGACAGCAAAGTCCACATTTTGGACAGAGGCAGCTCTGTTTTGAAAGAAGGGTTAAAGAGGAATTGAACAGCCCTCTCCCAACAGAGGGGGAGGGATACAACACCACTGATCTCCAGTCTACAACACACTCCTTTTAGGCACTTCCAAGAAGGCTCCAGACCCCTTTGCACCACTCAGGTGACCCTGAGGACACAGATAACCTCCAGGTGGCCTCAATGACTCTCTAAAACAGTGATTCTCAACCTGTGGGTTGGGACCCCATTTGGGGTCGAACGACCATTTCACGGGGGTCGCCAAACAATGCAGTCCACCATTTCTTCCCCTTTTCCTTAGCTGTGCCACTCCCTTTTATTCTATTGGCTTTTGAAAGCCAATAGAATAGACTCTCTTGAATAGAGTCTAATTCTATTGGCTTTCAAAAGCCAATAGGAATTGTCCAGGCTGTCTCTGCCCTGCTGAGCCCGCCAAAAGTCCCATTCTGCGAACGGCGCTGCACCAGTTGAGTAGTCCTCGACTTACGATCGGTTGAGTAGTCCTTGACTTACGACCGGTTGGGGAATCACGGCATTAAAAAGGTTGAGAACCACTGCTCTAAAAGAAGGCAAATGATCAGCTGTCTGCAAGGAGTATAAATCCTGCCATTCCTCACCATCCAGTCAGAGCTGAAGAAGCTTCTTGGATGAGAAGCGAAACGTCTTCAAAGAAAAACAAGAAAGTCCAGTTGCCTCCTGAAAATGCACCTTTGGGATACCTTCAGAGCCACTACACCTTCCAACTACACTTCCCAGAAACCCATAGTTCCGTGGAGCAAGGCAAGATGGCAGGGGTGTATTCCTGCCCTTTTCCCCACCTCCCTCTGGCCCCTGCATCCAATCGGCTTGTGGCAAAGTATGACAGGTGAGCAGAGATTGGCTGCTTTGGTAACCAAGGCTGAAATTTGAAATCTCTTAACAGCAATGGGGGACCAGGGAGTGACTCAGATGAGGAGGCAGTGGGGGCTTCACTGAGGCTCAGTTGGGAGTCGCGAGGGGAGGGGAAACCATGTCAGTCTATATCAGGGGTCTTCAAACTTGGCCCTTTTATGAGTTGCGGACTTCAACTCCCAGAATTCCTCAGCCAGCATGGAGGAACTAAGGTCACTTCATGACTTGTGGACTTCAACTCCCAGAATTCCTCAGCCAGCATGGAGGAACTAAGGTCACTTCATGACTTGTGGATTTCAACTCCCAGAATTCCTCAGCCAGCATGGAGGAACTAAGGTCACTTCATGACTTGTGGAATTCAACTCCCAGAATTCCTCAGCCAGCATGGGGGAACTAAGGTCGCTTCACGACTTGTGGACTTCAACTCCCAGAATTCCTCAGCCAGTATGGAGAAACTAAGGTCGCTTCACGACTTGTGGACTTCAACTCCCAGAATTCCTCAGCCAGGCATGCTGGCTGAGGAATTCTGGGAGTTGAAGTCCACAAGTCATAAAAGGGCCACGTTTGAAGACCCCTGGTCTATATTATACATGGCAAGAAGGATGACCCAATGGTCATGGGTTGTCTCCTCTTTCATTAAAAGTAAAGACCACCCTCTTGAGTTGACCTTGACCTCTGCTGACTTCGTGGACATTTTCCAGGCAACGATATGAAAATAGTTTGCCACTGTAATTTTCTAGTCTAGCCTACATACAGTACATATTGATGTATTGTTCTTGTTGTGTTCTTTTTTCATTGTTTATTTTATTTTTCTGTTAATTTTACCTCAGTTCCGTTTACGCACCTTTCCTTTTCTTTCTTTCTGTTATTGCAAGCTGCAAATTTAACAAATAAATAAGTTAAATAACTAAGATTTCCTGGTGGTCTGCCATCCAGTAGTAGACAAACTATCCTACAGCCCTGAGATTTCTTGGTGGTCTCCCATCCAGCCAGGAGTTGACAGATCTTGCATGAAGCATTGATTTGGTGACTCTGTTCTTCTCCAATCCCTTTGAGCTTTCTGTTCCCAGCAAATCACTTTTTGTTCCTACCTACTTTCCCTTCCTCAAAACCCAACCTCTTTTGGATCAATTGATCATTTTTAGACACAGATTTAAAGTTCAACCAATCGAGGACTGCGTGTAGGGAATTTGACTTTCTTCATGCTGGCTGGGGAATTCTGGGAATTGAAGTCCATACACCTTACAGTTAGCTACTGAGCAGGTCATATATCAGCTGCTAAACTGCATCTTCCTCCCCTTTTTCACAATATTATCCTGTTCGTAGCAATTGCCCCATCTAGTGACTGCTTTTTCCTTAAGATGACTAGGCGTTGTAAAAATAAATCTTTTCTTTTCTCTTGTTCTAATGACAGTTCGTTTTATTTCCTGGGTGCGACAATCATAGAATTATGATGTATGATTCTGGATGGTTGCGTTATTTTCTCCAGGGATTAAGCATGTCTCTTTAAAATAAGCTAATTGTTTGCTCAGGTTGACCCTTGCACAAAACCTTAGTTGTCCTAAGAGGTAGTCAGGCTTTATTTATCTATTTATTAGATGTTCACCCCAACTCAAGGAGGTGAACATATTTAATATTTCTTCTTCCCTCTATTTTTCTCACAATAACAGCTCTGTGAGGTGGGTTGGGCTGAGAGAGAGGGACTGGTCCAAAGTCACCAAGCCAAGCCGAGATTAGAACTCACTGTCTCCTGGTGATTGATTGGCCCAAAGTCACCCAGTTGGCTTTCATGCCTAAGGCGGGACTAGATTTCCCCATCTCCTGGTAATTGGCCCAGAGTCACCCAATCGGCTTTCATGCCTAAGGCGGGACAAGAATTCCCCATCTCCTGGTAATTGGCCCAAAGTCACCCAATCGGCTTTCATGCCTAAGGCAGGACTAGAACTCATCGTCTCCTGGTGATTGGCTCAAAGTCAACCAATTGGCTTTCATGCCTAAGGCGGGACTAGGACTCATTGTCTCCTGGTGATTGGCCCAAAGTCACCCAGTTAGCTTTCCTGCCTAAGGCGGGACTAGAATTCCCCATCTCCTGGTAATTGGCCCAAAGTCACCCAATCGGCTTTCATGCCTCAGGCGGGACTAGAACTCATCGTCTCCTGGTGATTGGCTCAAAGTCACCCAATCGGCTTTCATGCCTAAGGCGGGACTAGGACTCATCGTCTCCTGGTAATTGACCCAAAGTCACCCAGTTAGCTTTCATGCCTAAGGTGAGACTAGAACTCACCATCTCCAGGTGATTGGCCCAAAGTCACCCAGTCAGCTTTCCTGCCTAAGGCGGGACTAGAACTCCCCATCTCCAGATGATTGGTGCATAGTCACTCAACCAGCTTTCATGCCTAAAGTGGGACTAGAATTCACCAACTCCTAGTTTCTAGGCCATCATCATCATAATTATAAAGTTGGAAGGGATCTTGGAGGTCATCTAGTCCAACCCCTGCTCAGGCCTATACCATTTTGGACAAATGGCCATCCAGTCTCTTCTTAAAGACTTCCAGTGTTGGAGCATTCACCGCTTCTGGAGGCAGGTGGTTCCACTGGTTAATTGTTCTAACAAACTGGATCTCTTTGCTGCATAAATAGCAGCAGAATTATATGGAGGCTCTTACAATCTCTGATTTTGTTTGAGGATTAAAGGAATGTTTCTTCTCTTAGACAGGCAGCCAATAAGCTATGACAACCATGTTTCGTTGAGAGCGAATGTCTGGGACGGGTGACCTCTGGGGATAAGATACTCTGTCAACTAGTTGGCCATCTTAAGCTAGGGTTCCTCTTCATTTTTCCCTGTCCAAGTCTACTATTTTCTGACCAGGTTGTCTTCCAGAAACCCACTAGTTTTCCAACCTGATTCAGAGATATGGATCGGTCCAATTTAGCAGCCAATTCATTCGGTATCCAGCTTGGGAGATGTCTTGAACTCGCAGCTTCTGCTGAAACCACAGAAGCATTTGTGGCCAAGACTTTCACCAAATTCATGTGGAAATGTTCCCATTTCTAGACCAGGAAGTCCTCCAGTTGCTTATTCGTTCCCTAGCTAGACTGTTGCAAGGTGCTGTACGTGGGGCTCCCCTTGAAGATTGCTTGGAAACAGTTTTCCCGACCTTGACAACTTTAAGACCCGGGGACTTCAACTCCCATAATTCCCCAGCCAGCATTGTCAAAGTCCACGGGTCTTAAAGTTGCCAAGGTTGGAAAACCCTCGGTTAGAAGCTGCATCACCGGTCTAGTGATGAGCATCCTGTGAGTTATTGCTCTAGATACCCGTAGGCGCCTGGTAGCAATTTAAGTTCTGATTGCTGTTTATAAGGCTCCTTGCGGCATAGTTACTTGAAGGACTGTCTATCTTCCATAATTTCTGCCCTGTCAGTAAAATGTCTAGTTTAATTAAAAGAAGGACTGGGGTGACATGATAGCAGTCTTCCAATATTTGAGGGGCTGCCCCCCAAAAGAGGGGGGTCCAACTTATTCTCCAAAGCACCAGAAGGCAGGAAAAAGAAAAAAGCAATGGATGGAAACTAATCAAGGAGAGAAGCAACCTAGAAATAAGGAGAAATTTCCTGACAGTGAGAACAATTAACCAGTGGAACCACTTGCCTCCAGAAGTTGTGGATGCTCCATCGCTGGAGGTTTTTAAGAAGAGATTGGACACCCATTTGTCTGAAATGGTGTAGGGTTTCCTGCCTGAGCAGGGGGTTGGACTAGATGACCTCCAAGGTCCCTTCCAACTCTGTTATTGTGTTAAAATTGGGCAGAGCTGACATTCTCCAGATGGTTTTCATTTAAACCATTTTAGCCCTTGGATTGCTGCAGCTGAGATACAGCAATGTAACTAAATATTATGCGCAGGGCCAGGCAGCAAACAGGAAATTCAAGCCATTTTTTTTTCAATTATTGATTGATTCATTCATCTATTATTGAACTTATATCTCCTCTTTCGGTTTACGCTAACCTTCCCGCCCTCAAGAATGGCTTACCGCAATTTTTGAGAAATGAGGAATATAAAACGTAAGCTAAAAAAACAGTACAAATGAAAGTCAAACTGAAAAGCTAAAATTAGAAACCCAAGATCGTTATGACTTCGGGCTGATCTTGTTTAGATCTCCTCCGCTGATCAAGGCAAGACCAGATCTCTTCGCTGCATCAAATGAAGTAAATACACTACACAGTTTTTTTTTTAAATATATATATATATATATAGAAGGAGGATTAATTTATTCCAGTAATCAGAGGGAATTGATGCAAAAACAGAGACGTGCAAAGGCTCCTTGCAAAGCAATTAGAATTTTTTCAGAGGGATGGAAAAAGCCATCTAAAAAAAGATTTTAGAATATCAGACTTTTAGTATACCTCAGTGCCAGACACGAATGCAGATGTAAGCAAGCGTCCTTTATTATGCTAAAATCAAGTTTTGTTAAATACGCTGCAGTTAGCCAGCTTCCTATTCAGGTAGTCCTCAATTTACAGCAATTCTTTTAGTGACCATTCAAAGCTACAACGGCACTGAAAAAGTGACTTAGGACTATTTTTCACACTTCACGACTGTCGCAGCGTCCCCACGGTCACGTGATCGAAATTTGGATGCTTGGTGACTGATTCGTATTTATGACGGTTTGCAGTGTCCCCAGGATCACGTGATCCCCTTTTGCGACCGTCTGACAATCAAAGTCAATGGGCGAAGCCTGATTCACTTAACAACCGTTTTGCTAATTTAACAACTGCCGTGATTCACTTAACAACGGTGGCAAAGAAAGGTGGAACGAAACTCACTTAACAAATGTCTCTCTTAGCAGCGTAAATTCCGGGCTCAGTTGTGGTCGTAAATCGAGGATGACTTGTACCGTGTTATTTTCTCCCTCTGTGTTCACAGGTTTTGTGGGCTTTTTGGAGAATAACAACAAGAACAACATGCGTTCTCCCCCCCCCCCACTTCAGAAAGAAGTGTCTGCTCAATGCTAATCACAGATAATTCACTTCTCTTTATTTGCTCCGTTTCAGGAATTACGATGTTAATATTCTGTGAAATCCTTGCTTTTCCTCTTTTCAAGTGAGTTTGAATGTATTCTGATCCAGAAAGTTTGAGGGCCAGTCTCTTGAGCTGAATCAGCCTTACAACTGCTTTGAGAATTTCTTTTTTTAAAAAAAAAAAATATGTTGCCTTAAAGACATTCAATGCCTTATCTCTCTGGGCCCACCAGGAGAGTAAATAAATTTACCACCGCTAAACCGTTTCCACTACTTTGCAGTAATCTAATTGTTTTCTGGTGGAATTAATTGACACTAGCCTCAAGTGTGTCTAAAGCCAAGAGAAGGCGTAATATTTTACCAGGAAAGGAAAATCAGTGCTGTAACATCTAAATATTAACTAGGTTTTTCACCCTGCTTAGATTTTTTTTAAAAAATCAATCAGTTAGTTCAGTGGTCCCCAACCTTTCCAGTTTTCTGGACCAGTGTGGGGGGAGAGGAAATAGTTTTATGTGAGTGGTGGGCACTCACACGCACCTGTGAAGTTCCATTTGTGCAAGCAGTGGGCACTCACACACACGTGAAGCTCCATTTGAGCGAGCGGCAGGTGCTGAAGCACACATGTGAAGCTCCATTTGTGCAAGTGGCGGGCACTCACGTGCATGTGTGAAGCTCCATTTGATCGTGCAGTGGGCACTCACGCACACATGAACCTCCATTTGTGCAAGCGGTGGGCAGTCACACACGTGTGTGAAGCTCCATTTGTGCAAGTGGCGGGCACTCATGCACACGTGAAGCTCCATTTGTGCAAGCGGTGGGCACTCGCACATGTGTGAAGCTCCATTTGATCGTGCAGTGGGCACTCACGCACACATGAAGCTCCATTTGTGCAAGCGGCGGGCAGTCACACACATGTGTGAAGCTCCATTTGAGCGAGCGGCGGGCACTCACGCGTACCTGCAAACTCCATTTGTGCGAGCGGTGGGCACTTACACACACCTGTGAAGCCCCATTTGTGCAAGTGGCAGGCACTCACGCGTACCTGTGAAGCTTCATTTGTGCAAGTGGCGGGCACTCACGCGTACCTGTAAAGTTCCATTTGTGCGAGCAGTAGGCACGCCCTCTCCTCGCAAAAAATGGAGCTTCATGCCTAAGTGAGTGTGCCCATTGCTCACTCAAATGGAGCTGCGTGCGCAAGCAGGCGGGCCTGCTGCTCTTGCAACCCGGTTTCAAACGGGCCACAGCCCAGTACCGGGCTCCAGCCCTGGGGTTGGAGACCCCTGAGTTAGTTGCTTCCCTTTCACTGGATGAGTAGAGAAGAGACAGGATTTGAATCTGCTAAATAACTACAGGTAGTCTTTGGCTTTGTTTAGTAATCAAAGTTACAACAGCACTGAAAAAAGGAGCTTGGGTGGTTAGGATGCTGCGTTGCAGGTTAGCAAGTCCTTGTTCGAGACCTGAATGTTGCCCTAGGGGCGGGGTTGAGCTCCTATCCTTCGCTCCAGCTCATGCTGGGTATATGAAAGGAGCCCCCAACTGGGCACAACCAGGGTCATGGTGATGTCACCAGTTAATCCTTTCAACCCAGAAGCCTCTCGATGCTTCTGACATGAGTGCATAATATATAGAGATATATGTAAAAAAGATGTTGAGACTCTAGAAAGAGTGCAGAGAAGAGCAACAAAGATGATTAGGGGACTGGAGGCTAAAGCATATAAGGCAGTGGTTCTCAACCTGTGGGTCGGGACCCCATTTGGGGTTGAACGACCTTTTCACAGGGGTCGCCAAACAACGCAGTCTGCCATTTTTTTCTCCTTTTTCTTAGCTGTGCTACTCCCTTTTATTCTATTGGCTTTTGAAAGCCAATAGAATAGACTCTCTTAGAGTCTAATTCTATTGGCTTTCAAAAGCCAATAGGAATTGTCCAGGCTGTCTCTGCCCTGCTGAGCCCACCAAAAGTCCCATTCTGCAAACGGTGCTGCACTAGTTGAGTAGTCCTCGACTTACGACCGGTTGAGTAGTCCTCGACTTACGACCGGTTGGGGGGTCACGGCAGTAAAAAAGGTTGAGAACCACTGATATAAGGAAAGGCTGCTGGAATTGGGTATGTCCAGTTTAATGAAGAGAAGGACCAGGGGTGACATGATAGCAGTGTTCCAATATCTCAGGGGATGCCCCAAAGAAAAGGGAGTCAAGCTATTCTCCAAAGCGCTTGAAGGCAGGAGAAGAAAGTACAGATGGAAACTAACCAAGGAGAGAAGCAACCGAGAGCTAAGGAGAAATTTCCTGACATTTGGAACAATTAACCAGTGGAACAACCTGCCTCCAGAATCAGTGAATGCTCCAACACTGGAAGTTTTTAAGAAGAGACGGGGTAGCCATTTGTCTGAAATAGTATAGGGCAGTGATGGCGAACCTTTTAGAGACCGAGTGCCCAAACTGCAACCCAAAACCCACTTATGTATTGTCGGGTGCCGGGTGGGCGTGGCCCATGGGTGGGTGTGCCCATTGGGTGGGCATGGCTGCAGTGGAAACAGCAGACTGGGTGGGAATTAAAAAGTTCAATCAATCAATTCCAACTCTGCGAGATCTTTTTTTTCCCGTGAGAAGTTGAAATTGATTGATTGAACTTTTTTTTTTTTGCACATGGCGGTGGAGGCCTAAAGCGAAAAGATTTTATAAAACCCAGCTGAAGGCCTAGGACTGGGGCGACGGCATGCGTGCCCACAGAGAGGGCTCTGCGTGCCACCTACAGAGTTTCCTGCCTGAGCAGGGGGTTGGAGTAATTTAGAGGAAATGTAATATTCTGCCCTTTTAATATTTCCTTCTCTGGAGGGGGTGGGCTGACTTCCCACAACTTCTAGGACAGTGGTTCTCAACCTTTTTAATGCCGCGACTCCCAACCGGTCGTAAGTCGAGGACTACTCAACCGGTTGTAAGTTGAGGACTACTCAACTGGTGCAGCACTGCTCTAGGATTAGAACCCCAGAGAAGCGTATTTAAGTGTTCCGAACCATTTTCACATCTGCCATGCTCAAAAATGTATTGAAATAACAGTTTTATCAGGACAGAGTAATAAACATAGGAATGAAATGAGGCTATTTAAATTCTTACGACATAACTCACTCGCTTTAGTTTTCGGAAAGCAGGATTGAAGCCTCTGTGTGTTTCTTACCATGAGCTATGGAAACAGAATATAATTTCCCCCCCCCCCTTTAATCTCCCACTGACATCATAAAAGCTAAAGTTGAATATTGATTGGAGGTGCAGCTAGGCAGAAATTAGTCAGCAAGGTTTATTAATATCCCTTTCTCAGTTTAATAGAAATAGCGGGGCGGGGTGGGGGGGAGAGGCGTGGATTCCAGGAAGCACACTTGACATTAGATTTTGCATCATAGCTGAATCCCAGATGCTGTTGAATCGTGTCCCTTAATGGAACGAGCCCGGTTGGATAAAAACAGACAATCCACTCAGCTGACAGCAACTCTCTGGCAGTTTTTCATATTTCCTGCAGACTAATGCCGCTTTAATTGGAGATGGTTGCAGGAATTGGGTATGTCTAGTTTAATGAAGAGAAGGACTGGGGGGGGGGACATGATAACAGTGGTCTAATATTTGATGATGATGATGATGATAATAATAATATCATTTGCCTGTAAGCAAGAACTGGTGGGATCATAAAATAGAGAAAGTCATAAGCAGATGATAAAATTAAACTACCATATTTCCGGAGCATAAGGCGACCGGCGTATAAGACGACCCCCGACTTCAGCGCCGATTTCCATGCCTAGAAAGTCATCTTATACGCTGGAAACTACCATAATTTCCGGCGTATAAGACGACTCGGCGTATAAGACGCCCCCCGACTTCGGTGCTGATTTCTGCGCTTTAGAAAGACGTCTTATATACCAGAAAATACGGTACTTGGGGACTTCAGAATTCAAACAGACAAACACCTGCAACATAACACCCCTGACTTAACAATTGTTAAGAAAGACAAAAAAGGCTGGATAGTGGACGTGGCAGTGCCTGGAGACAGCAGAATAGACGAGAAAGAACTGGAGAAGATAACAAAATACAAAGACCTACAAATAGAAATAGAAAGACTGTGGCAAAGGCAAGCAAGGGTAGTACCAATAGTCATAGGCTCCTTGGGTGCAATCCCAAAACAACTGGAGCACCACTTGAAAACCATCATCGGCATTGACAAATTCACCATTAGTCAATTGCAAAAGGCGGCCTTACTAGGAACTGCTTCCATCCTGCGACGAGATCTGTGATACCATCAAACATCCACATCTGCCTATCCCAGGTCCTGGGTAAGGACTCGATAGGTAGACAGAAATGCCAAATCCAGTCTGAACCTCTGGCTGACTGTGCGATGATCCATAATAATAATAAAGTTGGAAGGGATCTTGGAGGTCATCTAGTCCAACCCGCTGCTCAGGCAGGAAACCCTGTACCCTTTCAGACAAACAGCTGTCCAGTCTCTTCTTAAAAACTTCCAGTGTTGGACCACTTAAAGAGACACTCAGTAAAATCTCAGCCTTAGGAAAGGACAGACCCAAATAAACCGCAATTTAGTCGTGTTAATGATGATAGCAACTTCTCTGTTGTTTTTTTTTTCCCTCCTGGGCAGATTCCTTACGAAACGTCCCTCCGGTGAGTCACGGCCCCCGCTCGTCCCCGGCCGAGCTCAGCGGCTCCAACCCACGGCTGCTGCGGGAACGAAAGACGTCCGCTCCTTCGCACTCAAGCCAGCCCACCCTCTTCACTTTTGAGTCACCGTCTAGCCATATCCGGACCACGCTTTCCACCAGCGCGCCTCAGGACTATCTCTTTCTACACCAATGCATGAGCCAGAAATCAGAAAATACCAGGTAACTCTGGGTTCATCCAGTCATTCTTTTTAATCTATCGCAAGGGTCCCCGACTTCCCAGTCCACGGGCTGTTAGGAAGCGGGCCGCACAAGCAGCGGGTGAGCACACAAGCGCATGAAGCTCCGCTTGCGCCAGAGGCGGTGCGTATGTGAAACTCTCGCCTCTCCATCACCAGTACCTAACCCTAACCGTAATCCTAACCCCTAAACCAGTGGTTCTCAACCTTTTTAATGCCGCGACCCCCAACCGGTCGTAAGTCGAGGACTACCTAACCGGTCGTAAGTCGAGGACTACCCAACCGGTCGTAAGTCGAGGACTTTCCCTGCCCGGGAGCACCCACATGCGTGGTGCCTCCCCCTGTGCTGGCTGAGGCGTAGCTGGCAAAGGGCAGCAACGGCACAGGGTGACCACCGGCTGGGCCACCAGCTGGCCCAGCCCAAGGGAGGTAAGGCACCCACCGGGCCCCACGCGCGCCAGCAACCCTCCCTGCGCCCGCCGGCCTCCCACCTCCCACCCCTCGCCCTCTTTTACTTACATTTTTAGTAGTTGCTCAGCAGGGAGGGGTGGAAGCTTCCAGACAGCTCGCCTTCGCTGCAGACAACTTGCAGCACCGTTTGCAGAATGGGACTTTTGGCGGGCTCAGCAGGGCAGAGACAGCCTGGACAATTCCTATTGGCTTTTGAAAGCCAATAGAATTAGACTCTATTCAAGAGAGTCTATTCTATTGGCTTTCAAAAGCCAATAGAATAAAAGGGAGTAGCACAGCTAAGGAAAAGGGGGAAAAAATGGCGGACTGCGTTGTTTGGCGACCCCCGTGAAATGGTCGTTCGACCCCAAATGGAGTCCTGACCTACAGGTTGAGAACCGCTGCCCTAAGCCCTAACACTAAAGCTAAACCCTAGCCCTTACAGAGGGGTAGGCAACCTTGGCTCTTTCATGACTCGTGGACTTCAACTCCCAGAATTCCTGAGCCGGCTATGGTGGGAGTTGAAGTCCTCGATTCATAAAAGACCCAAGGTTGCCTACCCCTGCCCTAACCCTAACTCTAAACCCTAACCCTAATCCCTAACCGTAATCATCCTGGGGAATCACCTGATGATTTGTCCAAAGTCATCCAGCTATCTTTCATGCTTAAGGCAGAACTAGAATTCATTATCTCCTGGTGATTGGCCCAGTTGGTTTTCATGCCTAAGGCGGGACTAGAATTCATTGTCTTCTGGTGATTGGCCCAAAATCACCCAGCTGGCTTTCATGCCTAAAGCGGGATTAAAACTCACCATTACTTGGCCCAAAGTCACTGAGCTGGCTTTCATGCTTAAGGTGGGACTAGAACTCACCATCACCTGGTGATTGGCTTAAAGTCACCCAGCTGGCTTTGATGGCTAAAGCAGGACTGCAACTCACCATCATCTGGTGATTGGCCCAAAGTCACCCATCTGGCTTTCATGGCTAAGGCAAGACTAGAATTCCCCATCACCTGGTGATTGGCCCAGAGTCACCCAGCTGGCTTTCCTGCCTAAGGCGGGACTACAACTCACCATCACCTAGGGATTGGCCCAAAGTCACCCAGTTGACTTTCATGACTCAGGCAGGACTAGAACTCACCGTCTCTTGGTAATTGGCCCAAAGTCATCCATCTGCCTTTCATGCCTAAGGTGGGACTAGAACTCACTATCACCTGGTGATTGGCCCAAAGTCACCCATCTGGCTTTTATGCCTAAGGCGGGACTAGGTCTCACCATCACCTGGTGATTGGCCCAAAGTCACCCAGCTGGCTTTCATAGCTATATCAGAACTAGAACTCACCATCTCCTGGTGATTGGCCCAATGTCCCCCAACCAGCCTTCCCGGCTAAGGTGGGACTTGAACTCGGGGTCTCCTGCCTTCCAGTCTGATGCCTTAGCCACTGGCTCTCACGATCAACGCAGTAATCCTTCTTCCTCTTCTTCTTTCCTTGTTAGGAGCGCCAGCTTCTCTCAAGCTACCCGCTTCTTCATGAGGAGCGACCCCTCGGTTCAGAAGGCATCTCACGAGAACGGCCACTGCGTCAACGGGGTGGGGGGCGGGCAAGTCCACGGTTTCTACAGTTTGCCCAAACCGAGCCGGCATAACTCGGAGCTGAGGGACAGCGCTTACGACTTGCCCAGGAGCTTTGGCTGCTACGCCTACACCAAGTCAAGCCTCACTGGCTCGGAGACGTCGGATAGCGAGGAGGTCTACACCTTCAAGACCCCCAACAGCACCCTTTGCAAAGAGTTTGGGGAACTTTCCACCGACTCCTACGACGTTCCTGGCACCCCTCTCTCCATTTACCAGATTCCACGGACCTTCACGCTCGACAAGAACCACAACGCCTTGGCGGTGGCTTCGAGTGAGACGGGGGCAACGCCTCCCCCGAGACCTCCCAAGCCGGGACAGGCCGAATCCCGCTGGGGCAGTCCCCAACAACGCCTGATGGACGGCGAAGGCCTCAGCGCGAGCCCTGTAGTTACGACCATTCCCCGAAGGAACACGCTGCCAGCAGTAGAGAACTGCCGGTTACACCGAGGTAGCTCCAGTCTCTGGAGGTTTTCAGGAAGAGTCTGGACAGCCGTTTCTCATAGTCCAGGGGTGGCGAACCTACGGCACGCGTGCCAGAGGCGGCACTTCGAGCCCTCTCTGTGGGCACGCGTGCCGTTGCCCCAGCAGAGTTCGCCGGCGTAGCAAGCATGTGGCGTTTGGAAGTGACAGGGCAGGAAGTGAGCGAGCAAGCGGTGTTGGCCCCCCGGGGATGTCCCGGAGATAGCGAGGGACTGGCCCCGGCCACCCTCACCCAGTCTGCCATGACCACTGCAGCCACGGCCACCCAGTGGGCCACATACCCCACCCCCTCTGAGGGCACCACAATGCTGGTGCAGCCCTGGCACTTTGCGATAAATAAGTGGGTTTTGGGTTGCGGTTTGGGCACTCGGTCTCTAAAAGGTTCGCCACCACTGTCATAGGGTTTCCTGCTTGAGCAGGGGGTTGGACTAGATCAGAGGTCACCAACCTTTGTCAGTTGGCGGATCGGAGGAAAAGGGAGGGGGAAGCATTTTACACATGCACACGGGACTACAAGCATGCACGTACCACAATGGGATGGGGCTAGCACCCACATGATACTCACTACCCCTGCCCTGTTCTTGCGTGGCACAGTGCCTTGTTTCTGAGCCCCACGATGCGTCGGCATCTATTTGTATGCCCCACCGTGTGGTAGCATCCCGTTTCAACACCCCACGGTGCGGCGGTGTCCATTTTTGCTCCTTGCAGCACGGGGGCATCCCATCTTTGCGTCCCGTGGAGTATCAGTGCCCTGTTTTTGTGCCCTGTGGCATGGCAGCAGCCCATTTTTGTGCCCTTGGCATAGCATACTGTTTTTGCGCCCCGCGGCTGCAGCGCTAACACAGGTGAGGGGGTGTGCACATGCATGCGCGAGCGCTGGCCAGTCTGTCCCACGGCCCGGTGGCCAGCAGGCCGCAGCCCACTACCAGGTTGCAGCCCACCGTTTGGGGACCCCTGGACTAGATGATCTCCAAGGTCCCTTCCAACTCTGTTATTCTGTTGGATTTGGTGCCTACGAAATAGGTTAGGATCGCCTATGCCAGGGATAGGCAACCTTGGCTATGACTCGTGGACTTCAACTCCCAGAATTCCAGAGTCAGCCATGCTGAGGGGAAAGGGAGAGGCTTCCAAGCTGAGCCAGGCTGGCTCAGGAATTCTGGGAGTTGAAGTCCAAAAGTCATGAAGGGGCCATAGTTCCCCCATGCTGGCTGAGGAATTCTGGGAGTTGAAGTCCACAAGTTGTTAAGTTACTAACACGGTGGTTAAGTGAAATCTGGCCTCCCCATGAACTTTGCTTGTCAGAAGGTCGCAAAAGGGCGATGACATGACTCCAGGGACACTGGAGTTGTGGGTGCTCCAACACTGAAAGTTTTTAAGAAGTGATTGGACAGCCATTTGTCTGAAATGGTATGGGGTTTCCTGCCCAAGCAGGGGGTTGGACTAGATGACCTCCAAGGTCCCTTCCAACTCTATTAATATTTTATTCTATTCTATTCTATTCTACAATATCCTATCGTCCTATCCTATCCTATCCTATTCTATTCTTCTATTCTATTCTATTCTATTCTATTCTAATTTCCATTCTGTATTGTTCTGTTCTGTTCTATTCTATTCTATTCCCATCACCATCCTCATATATTCTCTTCTCTTCATTCCTTATTCTCTTCTCTTCTCTTCTCTTCTCTTCTATTCTATTCTATTCTATTCTATTCTATTCTATTCTATTCTATTCCCATCCCCATATATTCTATTCTATTCTATTCTACAATATCCTATCGTCCTATCCTATCCTACCCTATCCTATCCTATCCTATCCTATCCTATTCTATTCTATTCTATTCTATTCTATTCTATTCTATTCTATTCTATTCTATTCTATTCTATTCTATTCTAATTTCCATTATATTCTATTCTATTCTATTCCCATCACCATCCTCATATATTCTCTTCTCTTCTCTTCATTCCTTATTCTCTTCTCTTCTCTTCTCTTCTCTTCTCTTCTCTTCTCTTCTATTCTATTCTATTCTATTCTATTCTATTCTATTCTATTCTATTCTATTCTATTCTATTCTATTCTATTCTAGACCCGGGGCCAGATTATTTGAAAGGCCACCTTTTTCCCAGTCATGTCTACCTCACCACCAGAACAGGCAAGCAAGGAATGTTAGGAGTGCCTTCTCTTAAGGTAACAACCAGCACCTTGAATTGGACCATGTAGCTGAGCCACTGCTTGTTTTCCATCAGAAGATTATTTTAGCAAGGGGCTTTTCCCCAGCATTCCTCTTATTGGCAGCCCCAACCTATATGAAGAATGGGGATGTGACCTTGGAGCGGTGTTCCTCAGCCTTGGCAACTTGACAATGTCTGGACTTCAACTCCCAGAATCCCCCAGCCAGCCAGGTGTCTTCAACCTGCCAAGGTTTGAGAAAGATTGATGAAACTGATCTTTGCTGATCTCTAACGTTGCATTTGAGGTGTTGACTTGCTCTCCTGTTTCTTCTTGTTTTATTTTCGGGCTTTCGATTCCAGCTTCTTCCTGCGAAGCCTATGAATATCCCCAGCCCAGCGTCAGCGGCACAGGGCCCTCAGCAGAGTCTGCAAACGTTGGACCCAGTTCGTATCTGGTGAGCTTTGCGGGGCTTCAAGAAACCCTTCAAGTTGCTTGTTAAAGGTCTATGGAGATTCTCAGTCATCCAGGTCATGGTTATCCCAAAGTTATTTTTTTTGGGGGGGGGGGTTCCCTTGAAAAGGTTTCAGGAATAATTCGCCAACATGCTGGAAATGTAAAAAAGTACATGGAACATATTATCATTTATGGTGGACATGCCCAGTTGTAAAAAAATACTGGTCTACAATAAGAAAATGGATCGAAGAAATAATAGACCAACCTGTAGACTGGAAACCAGAGATCTTTTTGTTGAGTATTTTAAACAGAAAATATAGTAAAGAAATATGGTACTTAATTTTACATATAATAACGGCGGCAAGAATAGCATATGCACAGTGCTGGAAAAATGAGAATATACCCTCAGAAGAAGTGATAAGAAAAATCCTGGACTGTGCTGAGATGGACAAATTAACAAAAGAGATAAAAGAAAAGGAAGACACACAGAGTATTATATAACATGGAACAAGTGGTATGTCTGGTTGGAGACTAGAAATAATAGAAGAGAATAAATATGGAAAGGTCAAAAGTGAAAATATGTGTATAATAATGTATAATAATAATAATATGAATTATTCTTAGTAAGAAGTAGAACATGAAGAAAGAAAAATGTAAATAAGAAATAACGGGGCAATAAGGACAAATATTATAAAGAAGAATAAGGGGGGAAATGTAAATAATAGATTACCGTTACGCAATCGCTGTAAAAAAAAAGGGAGAGGAGTATATATTGTGTGTGTCTGTGTTATGTTTTGCTTTGTTTTGTTTTGTTGGTTAAAAATAAAAAAAATTAAAAAAAGAAAAAGAAAAAAAGAAAAAAAAGAAAAGGTTTCAGGAGGAGGAGGAGAAAAGTTAATTGAGACAGGAGGAAGAAGGAAAGCAGAAGGAAGAAGAGGAGGAGAAGAAGGAGAAGAAGAAGAGGAAGAAAAAAAGAAGAAGGAGGAGGAGGAGGAGGGGAGAAGGAGAAGAGGAAGAAGAAGGAGAAGAAGAAGAAGGAGGAGGAGGAAGAGGAGGAGAAGGGGAAGAAGACGAAGAAGAAGGAGGAGGAGGAGAGGAGGAGAAAAGTTAATTGAGACAGGAGGAAGAAGGAAAGCAGAAGGAAGAAGAAGAAGGAGAAGGAGAAGAAGAAGAAGGAGGAGGAGGAAGAGGAGGAGAAGGGGAAGAAGACGAAGAAGAAGGAGGAGGAGGAGAGGAGGAGAAAAGTTAATTGAGACAGGAGGAAGAAGGAAAGCAGAAGGAAGAAGAAGAAGAAGAAGAAGAAGAAGAAGAAGAAGAAGAAGAAGAAGAAGAAGAAGAAGAAGAAGAAGAAGAAGAAGAAGAAGAAGAAGAAGAAGAAGAAGAAGAAGATTTTCTTGAGTGAGAAGTAAAACATTTTAAAGGAAAAAAAACAAGACACTCCAGTTGTCCTTTGAAAAAACACCTTTGGGACAAGTTGCTTGTTGGTTCTTCTGTACATCTTCAGGAAAGCCTTTTGGAGGATCGCACACTGCTGGAAAGCCTTTGGCCCTGACGACAACATTGGAACTGGAGCTGACCAAAGCAGAATCCGGTGGAGCAATTTCTCCTCCAATTACTGTTGTCCGCTCTAGTGACAAGCCATGTAAATCAGTTCTGCCTGGGGGAAGTGGAACATCTCTGGCTGGTGATGAAAAATGATCCGTCTTAGTGGTTGGGTGGATTTTCCTGAGAGAGGCATTTCATAAGCGAGGCCTCTTCGGAAACTCCTTGCCTCGGTTTGATGAAGGCCTCTGTAGAATCATCTCCAGAACTTCCTAGGTGGGAAGTATTCCTTAGATAGTTTGATTCTGCCTGGTTTAAAGCAGGGGGAGGCAACCTGGGCTCTTTTATGATTTGTGGACTTCAACTCCCAGAATTCCTGAGCCAGCCATGCTGAGGGGAAAGGGAGAGGTTTCCAAACTGAGCCACGCTGGCTCAGGAATTCTGGGAGTTGAAGTCCACAAGTCATGGGGGCCATAGTTCCCCCATGCTAGCTGAGGAATTCTGGGAGTTGAAGTCCACGAGTCATGAAGGGGCCACAGTTCCCCCAGGCTGGCTCAGGAATTCTGGGAGTTGAAGTCCGCAAGTCATGAAGGGGCCATAGTTCCCCCATGCTGGCTCAGGAATTCTGGGAGTTGAAGTCCGCAAGTCATGAAGGGGCCATAGTTCCCCCATGCTGGCTCAGGAATTCTGGGAGTTGAAGTCCACAAGTCATGAAGGGGCCATAGTTCCCCCATGCTTGCTCAGGAATTCTGGGAGTTGAAGTCCACAAGTCATGAAGGGGCCATAGTTCCCCCATGCTGGCTTAGGAATTCTGGGAGTTGAAGTCCACAAGTCATAAAAGAGCCAAGGTTGCCTACCCTGGTTTAAAGCCTAAATGTTCCTCACCAACCTTCTAATTTGGTGACAGGGTGAGAAGTCTACAACAACCCATCATGACCAACTCTTATGGGACATTTCAATGCTGTATTAATCACAAAAGTGCTTTTTTTTTTTTAAAGGCAACTGGACTTTCTTTGAAGACATTTTGCTTGCCATCCAAAAAGCTTCTTGTTCCTTCTATGAACTGAAGAAGCTTCTTGGATGACAAGCGAAACGTCTTCAAGGAAAACAAAGGAAGCCCAGTTGCCTTTTTTAAAAAAAAAATATTTTAAAAAGCACCTTTGGGACCACCACGACTTGGGTGGCTGAGAATCTCCATAGACATTTTGCTGCATTAATTGTTTCATTCAGTTACTTCTATTTTCATCGAAACTATTTTAATTCTTGTATTTCTGGATTGACTTTATTTTATTATTATGGTTACTGTTGTTGAAATAATTTAACTTTTGTACTGGTTGAATTGTCCCACCGCAAGTTGAGCGGGCTGCCAGCTCATAACAGCCGATGAAACGCGAGGGTCATCCACAATTAAAGTAAATAAATAATTATTGGCTGATATATGTTAACAACCTCATAGAATTCTCTTTTCCTCCCTTTGCCCTTACCGAGAGCAATCGAGTCTTTCTCTAGTACTTTCCAAGGTATTATCTAGAGTCTTAAGGACTAGAAACTTGTCTTCATCAAGCAGAGTTGAAATTCAGGCTGCCTTCTTACAGCCCTAGAAATGGAATGTTTTCCTACATTCCCTCTTCTGACTCAACTTTTACTTTCTGTCCCAGCAAAACAAAACCGCCGTGGCTCGCTCCCACAGCACGGACTCCGAAGACAACTACGTGCCCATGAATCCAGGCTCTTCCCTCCTGCAGAGCGCAGAGGGTTCCAGTGACAGCTCCCAGCACCTCTACATCCCACTGAGCCCTGGGCCACATCACCTGGACCTGATGGGCCACGCCTCGGCCACCTTCCCAGCCCAGAAAGGCGGCGGCAGCTCCCAGCCCACGAGGCGGATGAGTGAAATCCAGCCCCCGCCCATCAACCGCAACCTGAAACCAGATCGAAAAGGTGAAGATTTGCAACAAGAAGGGAGAGTGGCCAGGGCACTCTTTTGAAAGGATGGATGGATGGAAGGAAGGGTGTAGGATGAAAAGAAAGATGGATGGATGGATGGATGGAGGAGTGGATGATGAATGGAGGATGGATGGTTGATGAAAAGGAAGATGGAGAGAGAGGTGGGTGATGGTTGGGTGGGTGGAGGATGAAAGGAAGGATGGGTGGGTGGAAGGATGGATGGATGGAGGGTGAAAGGAAGGATGGGTGGAAGGATGGATGGATGATGGATGGATGGATGGATGATGAAAGGAAGGATGGGTGGATAGATGGATAATGAAAAGATGGATAGGTAGAAGGATGGCTGGATGGATGCTGGAAAAGTTGGATGGATGGGTGTGTGCTGAAAAGAAGGATGGATAGATGGAGGATGGATGGATGATGAAAAGGAAGATGGAGAGACGGGTGGGTGATGGTTGGGTGGGTGGAGGATGAAAGGAAGGATGGGTGGGTGGGTGGAAGGATGGATAGATGGATAATGAAAAGATGGATGGGTGGAAGAATGGCTGGATGGATGCTGGAAAAGTTGGATGGATGGGTGTGTGCTGAAAAGAAGGATGGATGGATGGAGGAGTGGATGATGAATGGAGGATGGATGGATGATGAAAAGGAAGATGGAGAGACGGGTGGGTGATGGTTGGGTGGGTGGAGGATGAAAGGAAGGAAGGATGGGTGGGTGGAAGGATGGATGGATGGATGGATGGATAATGAAAGGAAGGATAGGTGGATAGATGGATAATGAAAAGATGGATGGGTAGGAGGATGGCTGGATGGATGCTGGAAAAGTTGGATGGATGGGTGTGTGCTGAAAAAAAGGATGGATGGATGGAGGAGTGGATGATGAATGGAGGATGGATGGTTGATGAAAAGGAAGATGGAGAGAGAGGTGGGTGATGGTTGGGTGGGTGGAGGATGAAAGGAAGGATGGGTGGGTGGAAGGATGGATGGATGGATGGTGAAAGGAAGGATGGGTGGAAGGATGGATGGATGATGGTGGATGGATGGATGATGAAAGGAAGGGTGGATAGATGGATAATGAAAAGATGGATGGGTGGAGGGATGGCTGGATGGATGCTGGAAAAGTTGGATGGGTATGTGCTGAAAAGAAGGATGGATGGATGGAGGAGTGGATGATGAATGGAGGATGGATGGATGATGAAAAGGAAGATGGAGAGACGGGTGGGTGATGGTTGGGTGGAAGATGGATGATGAAAAGAGTGGGTGGATGGATGAAAGGAAGGATAGATGGAAGAATGGATCAGTGATGAAAAGGATGGTTGGATGGATGGATGATGAAGAGAAGGATCGATGGGTGTAAGATGAAAAGAAAGATGGATGGATGGAGGAGTGGATGATGAATGGAGGATGGATGGATGATGAAAGGGGTGGGTGGTGGTAGAGTTGGGTGGAGGATGAAGGATGAAAAAAATGGGTGGATGGGTGGATGATGAAAGGAAGGATGGGTGGATAGATGGACAATGAAAAAATGAATGGGTGGAAGGATGGATGGATGCTGGAAAAGATGGACAGATGGATGATAAAAAGAAAGATGGATGGAGGGAGGAGTGGAGGATGGATGGAGGATGAAAAGGAAGATGGAGAGATGATGGTTGGGTGGAGGATGGATGATGAAAAGAATGGGTGGATGGATGGATGGATGATGAAAAGAAGGATGGGTGGATAGATGGATAATGAAAAGATGGATGGATGGATGGACGGATGGATGGATGGATGGATGCTGGAAAAGATGGATGGATGGGTGGATGATGAAAAGATGAATGGATGGAGGAGTAGATGAATGGAGGATGGATGGATAATGAAAAGGAAGGTGGAGAGAGGGGTGGGTGATGGTTGGATGGAGGATGGATGGATGGTGAAAGGAAGGATGGGTGGAAGAATGGGTGGATGATGAAAAGGATGGGTGGATGGATGGATAATGAAAAGGATGGGTAGATGGATACTGGAAAAGATGGATGAATGGGTGGATGGATAGATGGATGGATGATAAAAAAAAGATGGATAGATGGAGGAGTGGATGATGAATGGAGGATGGATGGATGATGAAAAGGAAGATGGAGAGACGGGTGGATGATGGTTAGTTGGGTGCAAGATGGATGGATGAATGACTGCATGGATAGTTGGAGTTGTGCTAAGAATACTAAGACCGGTCCTTCTAGGGTGTTCTGCTGATTTTATTGATCCATCAAACTGGAAGTACATAGTGATGATGTGACCACAGGGGGCGTGGCTGTTGCCCCTTTGAATTTGGGTTGTAAGTAGCCTTTTGGAGGTCTGTTGCAAACGTCTGTACCTACTTTCAGTTTGACGGACAAATATAGCAACAAAAATATGAAATTTGTTTAGACTCGCCCTGCGGATTTTGCCTGTTTACTGTCATGGTGGGCAAATCACCCCAAGGAAGGTGGAGACCATATACAAACTACAGAAAGCCACAAGGGACCTCAAAGTTGTGTTCCATTTGATGCCTGTGGGAAATATTATACTTTTAATAATTTCACCTCAATGGCGCCTCAAGCAGCTCTCCAGCCTAACTCTGAGTGTCTTTCTCGTCCAGCTAAACCGACCCCCCTTGACCTAAGGGGCAATTCAGTCGTCGATGAACTGCCCTTTAAATCGCCAGTCACAAAATCGTGGTCTAGACCCGGGTGAGTGGATAACACTGCCTTGTTTTTTAAAGAGCCAGTATGGTTTAATGATTATTGGAAAACCAGGAGATGGTGTGTTCTAGTCCCGCCTTAGGCATCAAAGCCAGCTGGGTGACTTTGGGCCAATCACCAGGAGACGGTGAGTTCTAGTCCTGCCTTAGGCATGAAAAACAGACTGAGTGACTTTGGGCCGGTCACTTTCACTCTCAGCCCAAGCCACCTCATAGGGTTGTTGTTGTGAGGAAAATGGGAGAATGAAGGCACATTAGCTACGTTCTCCTGCTTGAATTGTACATACAGGGAAGTCCTTGACTAATTTGCTAAGCAAGACCGTTGTGAAGTGAGTTTCGCCCCATTTTACGACCTTTCTTACCGCAGTTGTTAAGTGAATCGCTGCAGACGTTAAGTTAGTAACACAATTATCAGCTGAGGAATTCTGGGAGTTGAAGTCCACCCATCTTAAAGCCAGCAAGGTTGAAAAACACTTCCTAAACCAGGGGTCTTCAAACTTGGCCCTTTTATGACTTGTGGACTTCAACTCCCAGAATTCCTCAGCCAGGCACGCTGGCTGAGGAATTCTGGGAGTTGAAGTCCCCAAGTCATGAAGGGGCCATAGTTCCCCCATGCTGGCTGAGGAATTCTGGGAGTTGAAGTCCACAAGTCATGAAGGGGTCATAGTTCCCCCATGCTGGCTCAGGAATTTTGGGAGTTGAAGTCCACAAGTCATAAAGAGGCCATAGTTCCCCCATGCTGGCTCAGGAATTCTGGGAGTTGCAGTCCACCAGTCATAAAGAGGCCATAGTTCCCCCATGTTGGCTCAGGAATTCTGGAAGTTGAATTCCACAAGTCATAAGAGGGCCAAGTTTGAAGACCCCTGCCCTAAACATTTAGGAAATTTCCCCCCCCACACACACACACACAAAGGGCTGTGCACTTTTTCAGACTCCAAAGGTGCTTTTGTGGTGTTTACAGCTAATTCTGCCACTCCTTTAAAAATGGCGTGAATCTTTTCCTGGGATTGTGCTGCTGCAGCGAAGACAACTGCACAATTCTGGGGAATATACACAGCTGTTTAAGAATACAGGGCCTGGGTCTGCCAGATTCCTCAAAGCACATTTGGGTCAAAGCACGGCCCACCTCTTTCCCTTAATGCTAAAACAGCCCCTGACCCTTCTAACATAGAGCATCTTTCCCCTGGGGCTGAGCTAGCAATCCACCCCTTAACCGTTGAATGGAGCTGTCTGTTAGGCCGCAGACAATTTGTCATGCCCTAATTCAGATTATAAATTCATTGTCTGGGAGGAGAAAGATGGATTTGTCTCTTGGTGAGGTCACAGTTGTCGAGTCACCCACTTTCCACCAGCTCAGTCATTTAAGCCCAGCATTTGCAAAACCACCGGGATTGAGTTCACACATCATCCTAAGGCCGGCCCAAACAATTCCCCTGTATAGCTTAGTATAAAATCAGACACCAACTCCATCGCTTCAGAAGACAGAGCAATTGAGTTGGAAGGGACCTTGCAGGCCTTCTAGTCCAGGGGTAGGCAACCTTGGCTCTTTTATGACTCGTGGACTTCAACTCCCAGAATTCCTGAGCCAGCATGGGGGAACTATGGCCCCTTCATGATTTGTGGACTTCAACTCTCAGAATTCCTGAGCCAGCCATGCTGAGGGGAAAGGGAGAAGTTTCCAAGCTGAGCCGTGTTGGCTTAGGAATTCTGGGAATTGACGTCCACGAGTCATAAAAGAGCCAAGGTTGCCTACCCCTGGTCTAGTGCAAAGGTTTCAAACTGCCGGCCCATGGGCCAGATGCACCATGGAGAAACCACGCCCATCCCATTGCTGGCAATGGGAAAAAAAGTTAAGATATGTTGTGACACGTCACGTGACGTTGCGAGTTTGACACGCCTGGTCTAGTGTTAATCTTGGTGTTCATCTCTGCTCATCTGGGTGTCAGTTGCTGGTGAGGAAGTGTTTTAGTCTCTTTTTTAAGAAGAGATTGAACAACCACCTGTCTGAAATGGTATACGGTTTCCTGCTTGAGCAGGGGGTTGGACTAGAAGATCTCCAAGGTCCCTTCCAGCGCTGCTATTCTGTCATTCTGTTTGCTTCCTTTGGGGCTGTTTGATTGTCCCTTTTGAATGGTATATAGATGTTGTTTATCTCAATGTGCTGGTTGATGGCCGATTTATCTGCCAGGCTTCCAGGAATTCTCTACTACCATTTTAGGACTAAGAGTAAAACTTGGTCCAAGATGCTCACCGTTTCCCCACTGAAACTATGGTTAAGTCTGTCCATCTGCTCCAAACTTGACAGATAAAACCCTCCTGTGACTTGTTATAACTTCTCCTCTGGATGCTCTCGTTTTAGCCAGACCTTCAATTCCAATTTTTCTCAATATTGTCGTCCCACCTCTACTCAAAGTATCACCAGCACCGACTCAGGAGATAGTGAAGAAAATTATGTGGCCATGGTAAGTTTTTATAAATGCTTCTTTCTCGTTTGAGCTTCTCTCCCATATCTACTGTGATGGATTGTAGTGAGGGGGGAACATTCCCAAGGAAGAAGAGGCAATTAATCCCAGATATCCTGTCTGAGTGAATTCTGGAAGTCCACAGGACTTGAAGTTGCCAAAGTTGGGTGCTCTGGTTTTAAGTTACAGGTCATCCTCAATTTATCACAATTGAGCCGAACGTTTCTGTTGCTAAGTGAGACAGTTCTTCAGTGAGTTTTGCCCCATTTCACGACTGTCTCTGCCCCATTTCTTAAGAGAATCACCGCAGTTGTTAAATTAGTAACCCGGTCACTAAATGAATCTGCTTCCCCATTGACTTTGTGTCCATGCTGCTAACATCGGATGTTTTTCCTTTGACAACAGATGGAGATGCAATCCTTTTTTTCTTAGTTTTACTCTTAGAATTAGAGTTAAAGTTAGCTGCTGCTGGGGGGAGGAATGTGCACGAGAGTTCAGCTAGACTTAACAATACTGAACCTAGTGTGAGAATCAAGGTTGTTATAATAAGAGATGATAAGAATTGGCGGGCTGGAGAACTGGAGGGAAAGCCTGCATTTCAAGCTAATTGGGGAATGTGATTTATGACTGTTAATTGGAGGAGGGAATTGTGCTTTGATACTATGTGCTTAGGAGTGGGGAACTCAGATTATGGCTTCGAGGGATCACATAGCCAAAGAGTGCGCAGTTAGGGTGAAATGTCGCCTATGCATCAGTGACAGACACCCAGCAGCCTTACATCGAGAAACTAAGAAGCCCTCTGAGGAGACGCAACGAGCGACTTCGACGACGGAGACTCAAACTGACTCCGAAGAGCAGCCAAAACAGTACAGGACGTACTACACAGATATATGCGGCGACTCACCATGCCCTCCTTCATGCTCACCCATCTGTCTTGCAAAAGTCTACCCCGACGGGCAACCTGAAAAGGCAGTAAAGATGTACGCCATACTAGACCCACACAGCAAGGTTACTATAGCTAAGCCCGCCTTTTTCAACCTCTTTGACCTCCCGAATGAACTGAAACATTATGCAATAAATACGTGCACAGTACCAATGCACACGGCGGGAAGGAAAATCACTGGAATATGCTAGTGCTGATGCTATGCTTCGCAAATAAAGATTCTTTAAGGTAAACAATGCCTCGAAGTGCTTTGAAGAGTAGGAACCATGACACTTCACTTGTCAGAAGGTCACAAAAGGGGATCACGTGACCCCGGGACACTGCAACCATCATAAATACATGCCAGTTGCCAAGCGTTTGAATTTTGATCACATGACCACAGGGAGGCTGCAACGATCATAGCTGTGAAAAACGGCCCTAAGTCCTTTTTTTCAAAGTTTTTTTTGTAACTTCGAACGGTCACTAAAGGAATGATTGTAAGTTGAAGATTGCCCATATTTATTCTTAAAGGCTCTAAAATCTGGTTTCAAAAATTTGACACAGGACTCAGGACTCACAGACCACCAAATAAAGGACGAGAAAATCTTACCATTAAGATTCTGTTGGCATCTGGAAATAATAATAATAAAGTTGGAAGGGACCTTGGAGGTCATCTAGACCAGGGGTAGGCAACCTTGTCTCTTTTATGACTGACTCAGTAATTCTGGGAGTTGAAGTCCATGAGTCATAAAAGAGCCAAGGTTGCCTACCCCTGATCTAAACCAATCCCCTGCTCAGGCAGGAAACCCTATACCATTTTGGACAAATGGCTGTCCAGTCTCTTCTTAAAAACCTCCAGTGTTGGAGCATTCACTGCTTCTGGACGCAGGTTGTTCCACAGTTAATTGTACTAACTGTCAGGAAGTTTCTCCTTAGTTCTAGGTTGCTTCTCTCTTTGGTTAATTTCCATCTGTTGCTTCTTCTCCTGCCTTCTGGTGCTTTGGAGAATAGCTTGACTCCCTCTTCTTTGGGGCAGCCCCTGAGATACTGGAACACAGGCAATAGATTGCACACGCTCAACTTACAACCATTTGTTTAGTGACTGTTCAAAGTTATAAAAAAAAGTGACTTATAAGTTACTGAAAAAAGTGAGTCAGATGGTTTTTCAGCCTTAACGATCATTCTAGCCTCCACATGGTCACGTGATTAAAATTTGGGCACTTGGCAAGTGCCTTTTGCGACCTTTGACAAGTCAGGAGGGGAACCACATTTGCTTAACAACCTTGTTACTAACTTAACTGTCAAGGATGAAACTTTGGCAGCTACGTGCCTCTGCAATTCAACTTCCCTTTAGATTAAGGGGGGAGGGAGGTGTTACTTTCAAGTGGGTAGATGGAGAAATGAAATTTCTCCGATTCAGCTGCAGACCGTAGGAGCCTGAAACCTTTTCAAGGACACCCGACCAGGTGTGTATTTGAAACAGACTGTTCCCATAACAAAGTGGACTTGTTGATAACAGATTACATAAGACATTGGGAGTTTGGCTGGGGAAAACTATTATTGAAGTCTATGAATTGGTGTGGGAACCTCAGAGTTAGTTTTGCTTCAACATAACCGAGCCGTGTACCCAATAAACGGTAAGAATTTCGGAAACGGAATGAATCTGGAGTTTTGTTTGAATCCTCAAAATGCATTCTCGAAAGATTGCAGTGATTTATTTAACAACTGTGGCAAGTAAAGTCATAAAACAGGTCAAAACTCACCTAACCACCGTCTTGTTTAGCAACAGAAATGTTGGGGCTCAATTGTGGTCGTAAGTCAAGGACTACCTGTATATGAATGCATTTTTTATACTTATACTGAATTTCTACACAAAGGGCCTTTTAGTCTGAATTAATGGGGAAGGGAGCCTAATATCTTGCAGAAGTTAGGGAAATTAACCTTTTATGCAGATTCTGACTAATTGTTTGAATGGGTCTTTTGCTGTTGCTTTACTGCAGTGGTTCTCAACCTGTGGGTTGAGACCCCATTTGGGGTTGAACCACATTTCACAGGGGTCGCCAAACAACGCAGTCCGCCATTTTTTCCCCCCTTTTCCTTAGCTGTGCTGCTCCCTTTTATTCTATTGGCTTTTGAAAGCCAATAAAATAGACTCCCTTGAATAGAGTCTAATTCTATTGGCTTTCAAAAGCCAATAGGAATTGTCCAGGCTGCCCTGCTAAGCCGCCAAAAGTCCCATTCTGCAAACGGTGCTGCACCAGTCCTCGACTTACGACCGGTTGAGTAGTCCTCGACTTATGACCGGTTGGGGGTCGCAGCATTAAAAAAGTTGAGAACAATATTATTTAGTTTTTGAATAATTTATATTTAAACTTTAAGATATTTCATAGATATTTTTTTTAACTTTTTTTTATTTTTCTTTTTTTTATTTGAATTTTTCTTTTCTGTTTCTTTTTCTCTTTCTTCTTGTACTCTTTTTATATATTGTTGTTAACTATTTTATAAGTTGTTTAATTAATGCACTTAGATTTGCTTATGGTTTATATGTGTTTTAAGATTTTTTAAAAAAAATTTTTTTTAATTAAGCCTGTATTCAGCTCTGGGAAGGTCGGGGGAGGGTAGGGGAGGGTTGGGAGGGTTTGGGGAAGGGAATTTCTTTTTGTAAAACTTAAAAATTTTCAAAAAAAAAAAAAAAAAGGTTGAGAACCACTGCTTTACTGATTGCTCCTAACGGCTTTAATTTTAGCAAAACCCAGTTTCTGCATCTCCCATTCCAAGTGGGAAAAGCAGTCCGGCCCAAAAGAAGAGCAGCGCAAGTGTTGATTACTTGGCTTTGGACTTTCAGCCGAGCTCACCTGGCCCTCACCGAAAGGTACGATCCAGTTCTGAAAGCTTTGTAACCATCCCACACTGAACCGCAGACAAAACATGTGGGCACGGGACAACAGGCTGAAATGCAGTTGAGTGGAAACTCTGCCAGTTTGAGTGACAAACTCAATTAGAGAGCCAGTTTGGTGTAATAGTGAAGGCACCAAGCTAGAAACCAGGAGACGGTGAGTTCTAGTACTGCCTTAGGCATGAAAGCCAACTGGGTGACTTTGAGCCAATCACCAGGAGATTGTGAGTTCTAGTCCCACCTTAGGCATGAAAGCTAATTGGGTGACTTTGGGCCAATCACCAGGAGACTGTGAGTTCTAGTCCCGCCTTAGGCACAAAAATGTAACACAAAGCCACATTCTAACTAGAAGGATGAAATGCAAGGAATTTTAGAGTCCTAAAATCTCTTCCTAAGGATCTGGTAAAATTGCCCAAACTCTGCCAGTCAGCTTTTCTGCTCAAGGTGGGACTAGTGATTGGCCCAAAGTCACCCAATCGGTTTTGATGCCTTAGGTGGGACTAGAACTCATCGTCTCCTAGTGATTGGCCCAAAGTCACTCAGTTAACTTTCATGCCTAAGGCGGGACTAGAACTCACCATCTCCTGGTGATTGGCCCAAAGTCATCCAGCCAGCTTTCATGCCTAAAGCAGGACTAGAACTCACCGTCTCTTGGTGATCGGCCCCAAATCACCCAGCTGGCTTTCATGGCTAAGGCAGGACTAGAACTCACTGTCTCCTGATGATTGGCCTCAAATCACCCAGCTGGCTTTCATGCAAGTCTAGAACTCACAGTTTCCTGGTGATTAGCCCAAGTTCACCTAGCTGGCTTTCATACCTACAGCAGGATTAGAACTGACCACCTTCTGTTTTCTAGGCCAGCATTTTAACCACTACACCAAACTAGCTCTGCAGTAAATGTAATTCCTTCTTACCAAAATGGAATATGTTTAATTAGAATATTTGTTTCACTGCATCTCCAACAACCTAAACCAGTGGTGGCGAACCTATGGCACGGGTGCCAGAGGCGGCACTCTGAGCCCTCTCTGTGGGCATGCACGCTGTCGCCCCAGTCCTAGGCTTTCCGCTGGGTTTTATAAAACCTTTTTACTTTAGGCCTCTGCTGCCATGTGCAAAAAAAAAACCAAAAAAAAAAAAAACCAGGTTCAATCAATCAGTCAATTTTAACTTCTTTTGGGGATAAAAAAGATCTTCCAAAGTTGGAATTGATTGATTGAACTTTTTAGTCCCACCCAGTCTGCCGTTACCACCGCGGCCACACCCACCCAATGCACCACGCCCACCTGGCACCCAATGATGCATAAGTGGGTTTTGGGTTGCAGTTTTGGCACTCGGTCTCTAAAAGGTTCACCATCACTGACCTAAACTGAAAACAGTCATTTCTGAGATTCTTTTTTTTTTATTGAAAAGTCTATTGAAATTTCAAGCCTATTGAAATTTTTGTGGTTTTTTTTTTAAATCTCACTTTTGTTAGTTAAATAAAACATTAAGGGAGGGGGGGGAATATCTTTTCTTGAATGGGTTGAATCTGATGCTTTGCACTAGTGTTTTTCAACTTTGGCAACTTTAAGACTTGAGGACTTCAACTCCCAGAATTCCCCAGCCAGCATGGCTGGCAGGGGAATTATGGGAGTTAATGTCCACTTCTCTTAAAAGTTGCCAAGCTTGAACATTTAGTAAGTAACCTTGTACAGGGATCTCCAACTTTGGCCCGTTTCAGACTTGTGGACTTCAACTCCCAGAATTCCCCAATGCTGGCTGGGGAATTCTGGGAGTTGAAGTCCACAAGTCTTAAAAGTGGCCAAGCCTGGAAAAACACTGCTTTACATTGCAAGACAAAGCAGGCAAAACCTGGACCCTTGTCCCATCTTTTCTCCTCCTCTCTCCTTTCTGTGGACAGCCCTCCACCTCCTCTGTCGCTTCGGATGAGAAAGTCGACTACGTGCAGGTGGACAAGGAGAAGACACAAGCTTTGCAGAACACAATGCAGGAGTGGACCGATGTCCGGCAGTCGTCCGAGCCCAGCAAGACGATGAAGCAGTAGCCAAGCGAGGGGCATGCTAGAGAAACCACAGAGGCTTCTAGCAGTCAAGGAGGCCATCAATTTGCTTTACCTTCTCTTTGGAGAAGATTCCAGAAAGGCTGACTGGTTCTGCTTTTGAAAACAAAGTTAATCAGGAAAACATTTGGCTGAAAACCTGCATCAACCCTCCAAAAGGCATTTTTTTTTTTCAGTTATGAGTTAGCTGCTGGCTGCACTCGGAGGAATTCAGTGAATCAACACTGGATTCTCATTCACCTGCCTGTGTCTAAACTTTCTTTGATCCATTTTCTATCTGCAGATCACTATTTTGGCATCCAGCACCTTCTCTTTGCCAGTTTCCTGCCATCGGTTGGAACTTTCAGCTTGATTTTGGCCTCTTCCTTCTGCCTCTTTTAGAGAGGACGCTGGTGGTGGTGATGTTGATGATAATAATAACAACAACAATAATAATAATGGCCCGCTACTCATCCTAAGGGGATTTGATTTCTAGCAGTCTCTTTAAAAAGTGGTCTTAGCTGTATGGCTTCACAAAACGGTGAAGAAATCTCCAAGCAATGCCTTTTATTTTATTTGTTTGGCTCTTTCTGTAAATTGCCATCCTGCGAAGTATGCAATTGTCCTTCTGAGGACAAGCATGTCGAGAAAACAATAGTTCGTTGGTATAAATCAGCGTTTTCAATGCATTATTCTCGAACTGAAATTAATTCCTCGTCTGCCGCCTTCCGACTCAATGAGAAAAAAACATTCTTCCTAATTCTCCCACAGGAATTTTTTTAAAGATTGGAGCATCTCTGGATGTTTTCGCAATAGTTTCCTCTTCGTAGAAGATATTGGTGTCCGTGGATCTTAACAATAGTTGAATCTGTGTTGGACAGTATTTGGTACCTGGTGTGCGGTATATATGGTAGAAGGACAGCATTTTGATGTTGGACCCTTATAGTGATGGTTATAAAAGCCTTGATATTTAAAAGTCCATCCACTCTATTTTTCAAGCTGCATTCGATGCCTGGCTACCTGTCTCAAGCGCTCCCAATTTGAAGAAAATCTTCATTGTCAAAATACCTGTGTTCCCCCCAATATAAGACTGGGTTTTGTATTAATTTTTGCTCCAAAAGACGCATTAGGGCTTATTTTTCCGGTTGGGTCTTATATTCGGGGAAATATGGTACTAAATGCATCTGTCTGGCTGATGATCTGAACTGGGGCTTATTTTTATATTACGAGCATCTTGAAAAAATCACACTAGGGCTTATTTTCCAGTTGGGCCTTATTTTCAAGGAAATACAGTAGGAGCACGGGGGCTTGAGTGATTGGGACACTGGGCAGGAGATTAGCAAGCCCACGTTGGAGGCCCAAGAACTGCGATGGGGCAGGGTTGAGCACCTGTCCTTTGCTCCAGCTCCTGCCAGGGACGTAAACGGAGCCCCTCAACTGGGCATCTCCAGGACCACAGTGATGTCATCGGTTAATCCTTTCAACCCGGAAGCGTCTCGGTGCTTCTGACATGAATGCAAAATAATAATAATAATAATAATCAGTCAAAACGCATTGTTGCATTTAGAGCGTCACAGTTGAAAAAAAGGCAAATTGGCAAACGTAACTAATGCAGGTGTAATTATGGTGATGTTCTCCAGAAGGATATTTCACATTACTCCCTTGCCTAGATTTAAGTAGTCCTCGACTTTTTTTTTTTTGTAAAAAATTTTATTTTCAACTTTACAATACATAACAATCTTACAAATACTTCAGATAAAAAATAAAACAAATTGATACACACCACATTCAGTCTTGCCCGCCCGTTTCCCCCCAAACCGCATCCCACCTCAAACCAACTTACTTCTTTCCCTCTTTTTCTTCATTCACCCCCTCTTCTCCTTCACCTCAATCTTCCAACTTACTTCTTACCTTCTTCTTCTCCCTCTTGATGCGGTCCAGGGGAAATGCCCGAGCAGTTCCTCTCTCAAAATTAAAACATTAAGATTATATACAATAAGACTATTTCTACTTTATCTGAACTACTTAAACTTCAACCCATCCAGCCCCCACCCCCCTCCCCCCCCGACTTCCCAGAGCAAAATACAGGATTATGCAAACATATTAAACATAATCTATTTAAGTTTACTAATTATACAATGAACAAAATCATAAAGTCCTTGACTTTATGACCAAAAATTGGGACCAGAATTTCTGTGGCTAAGCGAGACGGTTGTTGAACGAATAGGGCCTCATTTTACAACCTTTTTTGACACGGTTCTTAAGCGAATCACTGCAGTTGTTAAGGGAATCAGATGGTGGTTAAGCAAATCCATCTTCCCCCGTTGACTTTACTTGTCAAAAGTCAAAAATAGTGATCAGCTGATCCCGGGAACATTGCAAATGTCGTAAATGCAGGCCAGTTGCCAGGCCCCTAAATTTTGATCACATGACCCTGGGGGTGCTGTGATGGTCGTAAAATGGTCATAAGTGACTTTTTTTCAGAGCCATTGTAACTTCAAACAGCCGCTTAACAAATGGCTGTAAGTTGAGGACTACCTGTGTCGAGATGAGATCTAAAACAACAACAGATGAATCTGTTGCACCACATTTCACCAAAGAGGCCCTGTTAGTTTGCAGATCCTTTATAAAATATCTCATTTTTATTGCAGTGCTAGTTTTATGCGGGTAGGATGTATATCTCTGCGAAGCTTTAAGTCTATGGAGATTCTCCATCCTCCAGGTCAGGGTTGTCCCAAAGGTGCTTTTTCAGGAGGCAACTGGACATTCCTTGTTTTTCTTTGAAGACGTTTTGCTTCTCATCCCAAGAAGCTGCTTCAGGTTCCGACTGAACGGTGGCGGATGGAAGGATTTATATTCCTTGCAGTCATCTGGTCGTTAGTATTCCCTCTGAGAATCGTCGAGGTCACTTGGAGGTTTACCTGTGTCCTCGGGGTCACCTGAGTGGTGCAAATGGGGGTGGAGCCTTCTTGGAACTGCTGAAACATCCTGCAGAAAGTACAGCTCCACTTCCATCTAGCAAGCTTGTCCTATTATCAATTCATTCTTCCCCAATAATGAGCAAAGGGTCTTTGGAAGGGAAGTTGTAGAGGGCTAAGATCCGTTGAAGAGTTGCTGGGAACAGGCTCTCCCCAAAATATGGATTAGCCCTCCTTGTGTGTACCCTGCTGACGGCGACAAGGAAAGCCGCAATGGAGGGGCAGAGAAAGGGCAAACGTTGTGTTCACACAGCCCATTAACCCAGGTCAAGTAAAGATGTAGCAGGGGAACTGGTTTATTATGCTAGAACAGAGTTTGTGTTTGCCTAGATAAGGTTTTTCCGTATGGTTTAGGACAGGGGTAGGCAACCTTGTCTCTTTTATGACTTATGGACTTCAACTCCCAGAATTCCTGAGCTAGCATGGGGGAACTATGGCCCCTTCATGACTCCTGGACTTCAACTCCCAGAATTCCTGAGCCAGCATGGGGGAACTATGGCCCCTTCATGACTCGTGGACTTCAATTCCCAGAATTCCTCAGCCAGCATGGGGGAAACTATGGCCCCTTCATGACTCGTGGACTTCAACTCCCAGAATTCCTGAGCCAGCATGGGGGAACTATGGCCCCTTCATGACTTTTGGACTTCAACTCCCAGAATTCCTGAGCCAGCATGGGGGAACTATGGCCCCTTCATGACTTTTGGACTTCAACTCCCAGAATTCCTGAGCCAGCATGGGGGAACTATGGCCCCTTCATGACTTTTGGACTTCAACTCCCAGAATTCCTGAGCCAGCATGGCTCAGCATGGAAACCTCTCCCTTTCCCCTCAGCATGGCTGGCTCAGGAATTCTGGGAGTTGAAGTCCACGAGTCATAAAAGAGCCAAGGTTGCCTACCCCTGGTTTAGGATATTGTGAATTGGTGTGTTGGGATGGTTTCTGGCTCGGTGTGATTTGTGAACTAGTAAATGGTTGGGTTCGGCTTTCAGATTGGATGTAACATGTGAATGCAACCGGGTGGCTGAGGTTGAAGGGAAAGAGGCTTAGCCCTGAATAAAAAAAACTTCTATTTTATTTCTATTCTGCAATACAGGTATTCCTTGTCTTACAACCACAGTTGAGCCCAAAATTTCTGTTGCTAAGCAGGACATTTGTTCAGTGACTTTTGCCCCGTTTTACGACCTTCCTGGCCACATCTGTTAAGTGAATCACTGCACTTATTAACTTAAGTGAATCTGGCGTTCCCCATTGACTTTGCTTGTCAAAAGGCCGCAAAAGGGGATCATGTGACCCCAGGGGACACGGCAACCGTCACAGATATGAGCCAAGTTGCCGAGCGTCCAAATTTTGACCACCACGGTCGTAAGAGTGAAAAACGGTCATAAGTCACTTTTTTCTATGCTCTTGTAACTTTAAATGGACACTAAAAGAATGGATGTAACTCAAGGACTGCCTGTTTCAACAGCCTACTCCTTCCAAGATCTTTGTTGTTACTCTCTGCTAATTCCTTACCTAAAAAAAGACTTTATACAGGCTTCCATTCCCTGCCTTTGCATCAAATAGGAAGAATCAAGTTACTTGACATTTGCTTATTGGTGAGATTAAGATCTGTTTGTGGACCGAACACACTGTTCTTTTATAGTTATTTTCCTGCACCGGACATCTGTTGACCATCTCATACAGACACGCACTTCAAGAGAGAGTGTGTACAAAAAGCCCACAAATCCTGTTTTGCTTTATGAATGAAACCTCAGTTCACAAACCCACTTCCTGTCTTAGGGCTGTGTCTGTAAGGATTTATGGGACAATCCTAAACCACCTATGCAGGTTTAATCCAAGGTGCTTCCCCCCCCCCCACAGAAGTGATCTTAGAACTTCCATTCAAAAGCCTTTCCTCTCACGTGCCTGCAGTTTTTCCCCCCTCTCTCTTTTCTAGAGTCCCGAGTTCAGGTTTTCCTGGTTTGCCAGCAAAAAGCCCCCCCCCGTGTCAGATTCACACAACCTGCTGAGCTAAACTGTGACTGGCTACTTACCGGCTCAATGTCGTGTATAGTTCAGTGAGCTTTGCAAGTTCAGACCACAAGATTAATTCAAGTAGCCAGCATTTGGTTAACCGTGGTTTGCTGGCTGATGCAAACCCAACCTACAGGATGCAGTTTGTGCGCTGATCTTGTGACCGTTAAAATAACTCCAGGATTTGTTTTAAAGCCTGTGTAGTTCTCTCTGTTAATTCTGTATAGGCAAAGGGGTAGTTTTCCTCTCTAGAGAGCAGTGTTTCCCAAACTTGACAATTTTAAGGCATGAGGACTTCAATTCCCAGAATTCCACAGCCAGCGTTGCTGGCTGTGGAATTCTGGGAGTTGAAGTCCACATGCCTTAAAATTGTCAAGTTTGGGAAACACTGCTCTAGAGCATCATAACATATTTCGGTTTTTTAAAATGTAAGATTTTTGCAGCTACAAAATGACATTTTTAATTTGCCATTTGATTTCCAATTTCCAATTTTCAGATAATAAACTATGTCTCTTGTGCATAAAGGGATCTAGGTAACAATAGGGGTGATTTCTCTTTCGGGATCCACCTTTGAGATCAGATTTCAAATTTCCCAAGTAGGTGAACTTTAAAGCCCAGAATTCCACAGCCAATATGGTCGTTGATGAGAATTCTGGGAATTGAAGTCCCCGCTCCTGGAAGTTGCCGAGGTTGTGAGACACTGCTTTGGATCCTCGTTTATTACCGAGCACATGAGATAAATAGTGAATTGAAGATGAGGGCATCGTTTTAGGCACAGGAAAAAAATAATAATCAGAGAAATTTTCAGTATCTAAGAAACATCTTACAAGGTTTCAACCATGGCCCCTTTAAGACTTGTGGCTGAGGAATTCTGGGAGTTGAAGTCCACAAGTCTTAAAGGGGCCAAAGTTGGAGATCCCTGTACAAGGTTACTTACTAAATGTTCAAATTTTCCTCTTAAGTTACCCTCACCCTAACCCAGAGATTCTTAAACATGGCGGTGTCATCACCCCAGAAAAATAAACTTAAGTGAACTTTCTTCTATATAAAATTAATGATTTCATTAGGTTTAGGGTTGGGCAAGAAATAAATAGGCCAATTTTAATGATTAGGTTTTATGATGCCAACTAGAACAAGGAGAGGGACTTCCAAGTCTCCTGGCAATCTCACGGACACGTTCATTTCCTAGTAGTGCCCCATCCAGGTCTGATTTGGCTTAGCTTCTGACCCCATCTAAAATGAACACCACCTTCTGCTGAAATGCTGATCGAAGGGTACAACTATATAAAATACAGGTAATCCTTTACTTACGAGCACAATTCAGCCCAAAAGTCGGCGTAAGTCGAGGATTACCTGTATTTGGCAGCTTCACAGATCGACAAAATATGTTGTTGTTTTTTTTTCTAAAGACAGCAATGAGACACCTGGAGTTCACGTAATGGAGAATTGTAACCTTGACCAGATTTGTGTAACCATTTAGGTATTAAGAAAGATTTTTGACTAGGAGTCTTTTGTGTTTTTGTCAAAGAAATACTGATGTTTATTACCTTGCTGTAAATGTCCTAAATTGAATGATTGGCAGGAAGGTGGGTGGGTTTTTCTGCTTTTCTTCCGGGGAGGATGGGAAGTGGGCGATGTTTATTTCTTTACAAAAAAAATCCTTTTTTTCAAAACTATATACATACACACACACACACACATATATATATATAAATAGATGTACAGTATGTTTTTGTCTTGTGGTATGAGTGTTTGAGCTGAATATTCCTCCCTTTTTTAGCCACTGTGGATTCCATTTCCTTAAATTATTAATTTATTCCCTGCGAGCTGCAGTTGAAAGAAGACAACAGCTGTCCTGCAAAAACCGAAGTTGCGCTTAAACTTAGTTAACACTTTAAACAAACCAGTTGCTGTTAATAAATGTGATAGACGGCTAAACAAAAAAAGGAATGCACTTATTTCTGCATGATTAATCGCCACAATTAATCACCCGGAATGTTTCGGCTATCATTCTTGATAACGCAATTATGCAGTAGATAACTTTCCATATTAGCACGGAGATATTATGAGCACCGCTGTAAGAGCAGATGGCGGAATATTTTCTGCTTGGGCTTATAATTTTAGAGGGAGGAAGGAAGTCAACCGGTTAGGTGCTTTTTCTGGGGGCAACGGGACTTTCTTGTTTTTCTTTGAAGACGTTTCGCTTCTCATCCCAAGAAGCTTCTTCAGGTTCTGACTGAATGGTAGGGAATGGAGGGATTTATACTCCTCGCAGACGGCTGGTCATTTGCCTTCTTTTTAGAGAGTTGTTGAGGCCACTTGGAGGTTTACCTGTGTCCTCAGGGTCACCTGAGTGGTGCAAATGGGTATGGAACCTTCTTGGAATTGCTGAAAGGACTCTGTTTTGGAGCTGTGCTTTCTGCAGGATGTTTCTGCAGCTCCACAACACACCATCCTGCAGCCCAGAAGGCTCCACACTCATTTGCACCACTCAGGTGACCCTCAGGCCACAACGTAAACATCCAGGTGGCCTCAACGACTCGCTAAAAGGATGCAAATGACCAGTTTTTCTGCAAGGAGTTTAAATCCTGCCATTCCCCACCGTCCGGTCAGAACGGAAGAAGCTTCTTAGACGAGAAACGAAACGTCTTCAGAGAAAAACAAGGAAGTCCAATTGGCCTCCTGAAAAAAAAGCACTTTGGAGTCCTTAAATTAAGATAATCAAATCTGGGCTCTGAAACGTCAAACCCCTGTTGACAGTTTTTCTCGACGCCATTTCCGGACGGTCTGAATTGTTTTGCAACTTGGTGGCAAACTTGAAAGTACTTGAAAGTAATGCGTTATCTTTTGGTAAGACGGGCAGCCAATACATTTAACAACAGGATAACAGATTTGGAAGGGACCCCCAGCAGACCCTACACCAGTGGTAGTGAACCTATGGCACGGGTGCCAGAGGCGGCACTCAGAGTCCTCTCGGTGGGCACGCGTGCCGTCGCCCCAGTCCTACGCCTTCAGCTGGGTTTTATAAAACCTTTTCGCTTTAGGCCTGCGCCGCTGTGTGCAAAAAAAACAACAACAAAGATTCAATCAGTCAATTTCAACTTCTCGCAGGAAAAAAAAGATCTTGCAAAGTTGGAACTGATTGATTGAACTTTTTAGTTCCACCCAGTCTGCCGTTACCACCGCAGCCACACCCACACAATGGGCCACGCCCACACAATGGGCCACACCCACCCGGCATTCGACGATGCAAAAGTGGGTTTTGGGTTGCAGTTTGGGCACTCCATCTCTAAAAGGTTCACCATCACTGCCCTATACCATTTCAGACAAATGGCTGTCCAGTCTCCTCTTAAAAACCTCCAGGGATGGAGCATCCACAATTTCTGGAGGCAGGTTGTTCCACTGATTAATTGTTCTCACTGTGAGGAAGTTTCTCCTTAATTCTAGGTTGCTTCTCTCCTTGATGAGTTTCCATCTGTTGCTTCTTGCCTTGCCCTCTGATGCTTTGGAGAATAGCTTGACTCCCTCTTCTTTGGGACAGCCCCTGAGATACTGGAACACAGCTATCATGTCCCCCCTCGTCCTTCTCTTCATTAAACTAGACATACCCAATTCCAGCAACCATTCCTTATATGCTTTAGCCTCCAGTCCCCTAATCATCTTTGTTGCTCTTCTCTGTACTCTTTCCAGAGTCTCAACATCTTTTTTACATCACAGTGACCAAAACTGGATGCAATATTCCAAGTGTGGCCTTACCAAGGTATTATAAAGTGGTATTAACACTTCACGTGATCTTGATTCTATCCCTCTGTTAATGCAGCCTAGGACTGTGTTGGCTTTTTTGGCAGCTGCAGCACACGGCTGGCTCACATTTAAGTGATTGTCCACTAGGACTCCGAGATCCCTCTCGCAGTAAATAAATAAAATAAATATAAATCATAAATACTCAAATAATTGCTTCAGTTTCTTCAAAATGTTTTGCACGTGTCTAGATTTGCCTATGTGTCACCTTATTGGTTGCTGATTTGCTTCCGGGTCCAATTCAACTTGCTGGTTGTCACCTTTATTTTTATTTTTTATCATTTTTATTTTATTTTATTCCAAAGATTACAATCCAAAAGAAAAAAAATTGAACACAGAAAGAACAAAATTAACAAAAACTGGGGGGGGGGAATGATTTTTTTTTTAAAGGACAAAAAATATATTATCCCCCCCCCCCAGTTGAACACCAAGAATTCTATTGCAACGATAATAGTTTTGCCCACTTGCAAAGCTGGTTTAAAATATATAAGGTTGCCGCCTTCAAAGCTCTACATGGCCTGGGCCCAGGTGATTTGAAGGACCATCATTTCCCAGTTATATCTACCTGACCCACCAGAGCAGGGAGGCAGAGGATGTTTTCCCCTCTCTTAAGGAGATCCATCTGGTGGGACCAAGAAGGGTCTTCTCCGTGGTGGCTCCCTCCGTGTGGAACATCTTCCCTGCAGACATAAGATTGGCTTCCACTTTGACACTTTTTCAAAAGACCCTGAGGATCTGGTTTTGCCAAAGGACCCGTGGAGACCCCCCGAGTGATTCAGAGCCCATCAAGTGGTCGGTCTGATTGTTGTCATCGGTGTGTGCGTGTGTGTTACGGTGTTTTATATTTGGGGTTTTATTTCTGTAAGCCACCTGAAGTCACCTTGAGTTACACAGCCATATAAATATTTTAAATAAAAGATGATATAGATAAATAGATGATAGACAAATAGATGACAGATAATGAAATAAAAATTCAGCTACAGAAATGTTTGAAAGAAGAAAGAAAAAAAGAGGAAAAGAAAAGAAAGATGAAAATTCAGCTATAGAAATGTGTATTCTGGTGTTCATATTTGGGGTTTTATTTCTGTAAGCCACTTGGAGTCACCGTGAGTGAGTTACACAGCCATATAAATATTCTAAATAAAAGATGATAGATAGATAATAGATAGATAGAAGATGATAGAAGATAGATAGATGATAGATACATAAATATAGATAATAGATACAAGATAGATAATAGATACACAGAAGATATATGATAGATAGATAGATAGATGATAGATAGATAGATAATGAAATGAAAATTCAACTACAGAAATGTTTGAAAAAAGAAAGAAAGAAAGAAAGACAGTTTTGTTTGATTTTGTTTACTATAAGATAAAAGAAAATAACTGAGTTGGAAGGAACCTTGGAGGTCATCTAGTCCAACCCCCTGCTCAAGCAGGAGACCTTATACCATTTCAGAGAAACAGCTGTCCAATCTCTTCTTAAAAACTTCCAGTGATGGCGCATCCACAACGTCTGGAGGCAAGCTGTACCACGGATTCATTGTTCTCACTGTCAGGAAATTTCTCCTTCGTTCTAGGTTGCTTCTCTCCTTGATTAGTTTCCACTCACAACTTCAGAAGGCAACCCATTCTGCTGAGTAATCATTACACGGCCAGTTACGAAAACTCCTTCCTCCAATTTTGCTTTGGAAAGGTAGAGATTTCCTTGCACTGTGGATTAAAATTTGTGTCCACAGTCACACTCCCTGCATAGACAAAAAAAAAAACTTACCCATTAAAGCAGACCTGAGCATTTTACGACCCTGCGTGGATTGTTTTTATTTTGAAGGCAGCTATTTTTATTTTTTTTTTTCAGTTTAACAGAATCTAATAACAGAGCTGGTTGGGATCTTGGAAGTCCTCTATCCAATCCCTCTGCTCAAGCAGGAAAGCCTATAGCATTTCAGACAAATGGTTGTCCAGTCTCTTGTTAGAAACCTCCCGCGCTGGAGCACCCTAAACGTCTGAAGCCAAGCGGTTCCACTGGTTAATTGTCCTCACTAACCATGCTTTTAAAATATCCTGGTTTAGGATGATGTGTGAACCTATACACACCTGTGGAGGCCACTGCATATAGAACATACCACAGTTTCTTTGCCTACCCTCCCTTTCGTGAAGAACTGAGTTTGTCTGGTCTTAACTTAAATCAATATGGAATCTACGTATGTCTTGCAAACCACAAATGATGGCTTGGTGCAGTGTGTTTGACAACTTCAGCAACTTTAAGATGGGTAAACTTAGCAGAACAACAGAGTTGGAAGGGACCTTGGAGGTCTTCTAGTCCAACCCCCTGTTTATTTATTTATTTATTTATTTATTTATGAGACTTATATACCGCTTGCTGTTCAAGCAGTAAACCCTATATCGTTTCAGACAAATGGTTGTCCAATCTCTTCTTAAAGGCTTCCAGCGTTGGAGCATTCACAGCTTCTGGAGGCAGGCTGTTCCACTGGTTAATTGTTCTCGCTGTCAGGAAATTCCAGGTTGCGTCTCTCCTTGATGACTTTCCTTCCTTTGCGTCTTGTCCTGCCTGCAGGTGCTTTGGAGAATAGCCTTTGTGTAGGCGCGTGCACACGTGCCTACACACCTTCACAGCCCTATTTGTTCAGCCCTCCACAAATCCCAGTCTGTCATGTGGCCCTAGAGAAAATTAATTGCCCAATTGACCTCCACTAAGGAGGTCACAACGAACGTTGCCCCCCCTCTTCACCGAGAGGGGGACGTTGGTCGGCCGTGAAAGTTAAAGCTGTGGCACCTTCTTCCTGCTACTTCCAGGAAGTGCAATTTTATGACAGGTGGAGGGTGCCCTGATTACAGTTGTTCCAGAAAACATCATTTTCCATAGTTTTGGGGAAGAGTAGACAACTAATCCTGGTTAGACTTCCAAGGCCACAAGGTCAAGGGAAAGGAATCCGTACTTGATGATTGCAGGATTAACCATTTGCTTTGGGCACAAGGGCTAGAAGACCAGTCCATGGAAAGACCCCGATCCTCCACCACGGGGGTCATGGCTGCACCCCCCTGTGGCACCTTCATCATCCTCATCATCGTGGTTATCTCTATCAAGGTCTTTCCACCAAACGGAAGATTTCGGTAAAGCCGAAATGTAAGCGTTCCTGTTTCTGGCTTCTTTTTCTTGTTCCTGTGAATGAAAAAAAAAAAGAGAAAGAGAGAGAGAGACACAACCATAGAAAGACCACACATACGTACACACGCATACACACGAAACCCAGCTCAAGTGAGCACATAGACCTCAACTTAGTGAAACAGAAAAACAAAACTAACCAGTGTAAGGTTTTCCACTTAACCTCACAATTGCCCCAGCATTACTCAGGAATTTAAAAGAGCCAAAGAAACTCCTGAGCCCAGGTTTCAGCAAGCAAACAACTTTTATTTTGATCAAAACAGAGTTGGGTGACCCCATCTCTCTTCGTGGCTGGTAGAGAGATGAAGGCAACAACCAGAAAAGATGTCTTCCACCTTTTATACCTTTCCAGAACAAAGAGATCAGGTCTTGGTACTAGGCATAAGATGGCACAAAAAAACATTTCCTAGATCAGTGGTTCTCAACCTGTGGGTCGGGACCCCATTTGAACGATCATTTCACGGGGGTCACCAAACAATGCAGTCCGCCATTTTTTCCCCCCTTTTCCTTAGCTGTGCTACTCCCTTTTCTTCTATTGGCTTTTGAAAGCCAATAGAATAGACTCTCTTGAATAGAGTCCAATTCTATTGGCTTTCCAAAGCCAATAGGAATTGTCCAGGCTGTCTCTGCCCTGCTGAGCCCGCCAAAAGTCCCATTCTGCAAACGGTGCTGTACCAGTTGAGTAGTCCTCGACTTACAACTGGTTGAGTAGTCCTCGACTTACGACCGGTTGGGGGTCGCGGCATTAAAAAGGTTGAGAACCACTGATATAAGCAATCACTGTCCTAGATGATGACTCATACACAGCAACCCAGGCTCCATCCGTAACTCCTTTCCCCCCTCCCCTTACTGTGCTTTTTTCATATAAGCCAGTGGTTCTCAACCTGTGGGTCGGGACCCCATTTGGGGTCGAACGACCATTTCAGTCCGCCATTTTTTCCCCCTTTTCCTTAGCTGTGCTACTCCCTTTTATTCTATTGGGTTTTGAAAGCCAATAGAATAGACTCCCTTGAATAGAGTCTAATTCTATTGGCTTTCAAAAGCCAATAGGAATTGTCCAGGCTGTCTCTGCCCTGCTGAGCCTGCCAAAAGTCCCATTCTGCAAACAGTGCTGCACCAGTTGAGTAGTCCTCGACTTACAACTGGTTGAGTAGTCTTCGACTTACGACCGGTTGGGGGTCATGGCATTAAAAAGGTTGAGAACCACTGATATAAGCAATCATCTATACCTAAAGCATGAAGCCCTTACTTTTCCAATATATATATAAAGCATCTGATCAAGCAATTAACTATAAAACAATGATTACAAAATAACAAAACAATGATTACATGATAACACTATAATTATCAATATAAAATGGTTACTATATGTAAAATAAATGCTAATGTCAAACTTAAACATACTAAAATCATAAGCACAATAAAATCCCTTCACTAGGAGAAAATAAAAAAAAAACAAAAGAAAGGACTTAATAGTAGTGGGACACCATGTTACCTGCAAGAATAAGATGTTGTCCTTGGCAATGGCATCCATCAAGTTCTTATCTGGAGAATGTAAGCTTCTGTTTGTCCAACTGGGCTCCGGACCAGCTCCGTTGGAGGCCTGCCTCCCTCTCTGTCGGTAAAAGAGCAGATAAGCCGTGTCCTTCGGCAGAAAAGAGGTCACGTTACTCACAGATTCAAAAGAAGAGAAGACAACCCTGGTGTCGTTAAAAATGTACCACTGGATCTCCACGTCGGTAGACTTTGTGGAAGCCGTGTTCCGAGTGTTGTCCTGACAAGGGCTCTCCGTGGCCGGATCCTCGCATTCCCTGGCGTAGCAGTAGTAATGACCGCTTTCTGAGGAGACCCCAGAATGGACCACCACGCTGCAGAGATCGTACACCACTGAAGCGAAGTCCTTGCAGGATGAAGTCCATCCTGAGGTCTTCCCTGGATCAGAAGACACCAGGACCGGCAGCTTGAGGATCAATGGGACCGAGACGTTGTCAAGGATTTTCTTTCTTCTCATCATTCCAAGGTCAAAGGAGAACCTCAACAGGGTGAGGATGAGGTAGTGAGGCCCTTGGGTCAGTTCGGTCAACTTCTCGGCATCCTGAAGGGAGGCGCAATTCTCACAGTGATACTTATTCTCCGCCGTGAGCATCTCAGGTGATAAGAAATAATTGATCAAATCCGGGACAGATCTGGAAGCCCGACAGCCAGAAACTTGCTTCTGTAAAGCCAGGTCAGATTCTTTGATGGGCTTCACTTCAACAGAGTCTCGCCCGGATATCAAGGGGAAAGAAGTCTCCACAATTTTTGACACAACTTCTTCCCTAGCTGGACTTTTAGAAGGATTCTGTCCAAGGGCTCTCAATATCCCTGATCTAGCTGGCAAGTCCTTTAGACTGCTTTGAGTCTGGATCCTTGACGGAGAGATCTCAGGGCCCGTTTCTTCTCCAGACCTAATCGATGCACTGCTGACATGTCCGGCCTTGTGGTCATCAGCAGGTGGAAAAGCTAAGGAGAGATCTGTGAAGGCTTCTTCTCTGGAGGAGACCTGCAGGCACTTCAGACAACGGATCTTGGTCTTAATTTTGCCACCAAACATCTCTTCCACCAGGGTTTTGTTCACGGAGGGCTGACGGTCGCCAGGAGACACCAAGGAACAGGCCTTGAGTTTTTGACAGATCCTTCTACCAGTTCTCTCTTCCTCATGAAGACTTTTGGAAGAATGAAGAAGAAAAGAGACACTAAGGCAGGGGTCTTCAAACTTGGCCCTTTTATGAGTTGTGGTCTTCAACTCCCAGAATTCCTCAGCCAGGCACACTGGCTGAGGAATTATGGGAGTTGAAGTCCACACCTCTTAAAATGGTCAAGGTTGAGAAACACCAGTTCAGCTCTTTCTGAGTTAGCATTATTTCCCCCTCATGTTATGTCAGGGAAATAATGCTAACTCAGGAAGAGTTAAAGTTCCGGTGTTTCTCAATCTCGGCCCTTTTATGACTTGTGGACTTCAACTCCCAGAATTCCTCAGCCAGACACGCTAGCTGAGGAATTTTGGGAGTTGAAGTCCATACCTCTTAAAATGGCCGAGGTTGAGAAACACCGGTAGCTCTTTCTGAGTTAGCATTATTTTCCCCTCACATTATGTCAGGGGTCTTCAAACTTGGCCCTTTTATAACTTGTGGACTTCAACTCCCAGAATTCCTCAGCCAGCGTGCCTGCACTAAGGGATAGAAACTCTCCTTTTAAAACCAGAACAAAGGATATTTTTTTTAAAAAAGAATCCCACCCTGAACATTACCCCGAATTTGGTCGTTAAAAGGGGAGTTTTAGAGTGGGAAGAAAACTTTTTAGGCCGTGACATGTCAGACTTTGTTCATAGGTGAATCCAAATTCAAGCCATTCTCCCTGAAAACCAATCCAGAATAAAAGAACAACAGAATTGGAAGGGACCCTAGGAGGTCTTCTAGTCCAACCCATTGCTCAAGTAGGAGACCCTATACCATTGCAGGGAAATGGTTGTCCAATCTCTTCTTAAAAATATCCGCTGTTGAATCCAGATATAAATCTCTCCCGAATTTGGAAAGCCAGCATTATTCATTCATTCATTCATTGCTGGTTTAAATTATTTATAGCTGCCCGTTTCCGTAGTCTTTAAATTAATTATAGCTGAAAACTCTCCAGTTTTCTCTACAGAGTAATTTCTCCTCAGCCTTAATCCGAGGCTAGTTTATGAGGAGTGGACCTCAACTCCCAGAATTCCCCAGCCAGCCATGCTGGCTGAGGAATTCTGGGAGTTGAAGTCCACGCCTCTTAAAGTGCTCAAGGCTGGGGAAAAAAAATCTGGCTTAAACAAATCCAAATCACATTTTCCCAAACCATCCACAATCTACTTTACCGATCCAGCAGGTATTTCAGATACTCAGAGCAATCCTGCTGGGCTCCGCGGGAGAACCAGGGCGGCCACGAAGCCAAAAGGAAATTTTCAGGAGAAATTGCAGGCCGCTTGCAGAGGTATCAGAGAGGCGAGAAGAGTGGAGAGAGAGAGAAAAAAAACACATTGAAAAATGTTTTGGTTCCTGCAGTTTAGATATCCTGTTTTACCTGGGTTGTTTTTTTTTCCATTAAGGTTATTGGAACTGATTTTTCTTTTGTGCCTGCTAAATTTATACATTGGTTTATTTGAATTTTGTAAGCAGTCGGGTGTAGTGGCTGAGGTGCCATCCTAGAAACAAGGATAGGGTGAGTTCTAGTCTCACCTTAGCCATGAAAGCCAGCTGGGTGATTTTGGACCAATCACCAGGAGATAGTGAGTTCTAGTGCCATCGTAGTCATCAAAGCCAGCTGAGTGACTTTGGACTAATCACCAGGAGACTGTGAATTCTAGTGCCAGCTTAGCCATGAAAGCCAGCTGGGTGATTTTGGGCCAATCACCAGAAGACTGTGAATTCTAGTGCCAGCTTAGCCATGAAAGCCAGCTGGGTGATTTTGGGCCAATCACCAGGAGACTGAATTCTGGTGCCACCGTAGTCATGAAAGCCAACTGGGTGACTTTGGACTAATCACCAGGAGATTGTGCGTTCTAGCGCCAACTTATTCATCAAAGCTAGCTGGGTGACTTTCGACTAATCACCAGGAGACTGTGAATTCTAGTGCCAGCTTAGTCATGAAAGCCAGTTGGGTGATTTTGGGCCAATCACTAGGAGACGGTGAATTCTAGTGCCACCATAGTCATGAAAGCCAGCTGGGTGACTTTGGACTAATCACCAGGAGACCGTGAGTTCTAGTGCTGCCTTAGGCATGAATGCCAACTGGGTGACTTTGAGCCAATCACCAGGAGACTGTGAGTTCTAGTCCCACCTTAGGCCTGAAAAGCTGGCTGGGTGACATTGAGCCAATCAGCCGGAGATGGCGAGTTCTAGTTCTGCCTCAGGCACGATGGCTGGGGAATTTTGGGAGTTGGAAGTCCATACTTTCAAAGCTGCCCCAGCCGAGAAGCATTTCCTTAATCCCTCGTGCATCCCTCCAACAAACCTGGAGCTTACAGCCCCCCCAAAGGCAACATCTTGCAATGAAGAAAACATTCGATTAATTACCTGGCTGTGCTCTAAAAAGGCAAAGAGCCATTGTAGTTTTGCCGCCAGAGGCTGGGAGTTGTTCTCGGCTAAATTCAGCACCGACCGCCTGAAGCTGGAAAGGACATTTAAAAAGGGAAACTCGTCACAAAATCCCCTCGTCAGCTAATCCATTTACTTAAAGCACAGGCCCCACGTGGATGCAACCTCTCTAGGCCAGTGTTTCCCAAACTTGACAATTTTAAGGCATGTGGACTTCAACTCCCAGAATTCCACAGCCAGCGTTGCTGGCTGTGGAATTCTGGGAGTTGAAGTCCTCATGCCTTAAAATTGTCAAGTTTGGGAAACACTGCTCTAGGCCATCATCGCCCTTCCTTTAAGATCGCGCAGAACTAGGAACATATAAATAATAGGTTTGTGGTGGGTGGCGTTCTATGGCCACCCACCGTCCTTGCTCAGCCTCCAGGTGGCCTTAGCTAAAGTACAAGCTCTATTAAACAGAGGGGAGTGGGCCCAAAAATAATTACACACAGTTCTTCTCTTTGGCTGCGTTAAGCCCCCGAACTGTACAGACGGTCCTGGCTTTTGTTCATTGCAAAATGCCACACGTAAGTTTTTGTCCTGAGTGGTTACAAGAGCCCTGGTGGCCCAGCGGTTAGAGTACAGCATTGCAGGCTAACTCACTGCCCACAGCCAGGAGTTCGATCCTGACCGGCTCAAGTTGGACTCAGCCTTCCCTCCTTCCGAGGTGGGTAAAATGAGGACCCGGATTGTTGGGGCAAATATGCTGAGTCTGGAAAGCGCTCAGAGAGGGCTGTAAACCAAGCGGTATATAAGTCTGTTGCTATTCCTCTCCCTCCCTCCCTCCCTCCCTCCCTCCCTCCCTCCCTCCCTCTCTCTCTTTCTTTCTTTTCTTTCTTTCCTTTCTTCTTTCTTTTCTTCCTCCCTCCCTTCCTCCCTCCATTCCTTCCTCCCTTCCTTCCTTCCTTTTTCTCCCTCTCTTCTTCCGTTCCTCCCTCCCTACCTCTCTCCCTTCTTTCTTTCCTCCCTCCTCCCTCCCTCTCTTCTTTCTTTCCTCTCTCCCTTCCTCCCTCCCTCCTTTCCTCCCTCCCTTCCTTCCTCCCTTCCTTCCTCCCTTCTTTCTTTCCTCCCTCCCTCCCTTCTTTCCTCTCTTCCTCCCTCCCTCCCTTCCTCTCTCCCTCCCTCCCTTCCTCCTTCCCTCCCTCCCTTCCTCTCTCCCTCCCTCCCTTCCTCCCTCCCTTTCTTCCTCTCTCCCTCCCTCCCTTCCTCCCTCCCTTTCTTCCTCCCTTCCTTCCTCTCTCCCTCTCTCCCTTCCTCCCTCCCTCCCTTCCTTCCTCCTTTGTTTCCTCCCTCCCTCCTCCCTTCCTCCCTTCCTTCTTTCCTCTCTTCCTTCCTCCCTCCCTCCCTCTCTCCCTTCCTCCCTCCCTCCGGCACAATGATAGGAATGCAGTATTGCAAGCTAACCCTCTGCTCATTACCAGGAGTTCGATCCTGACCAACTCAAGGTTGACTCAGCCTTCCCTCCTTCCTTGGTAAAATGAAGACCCAGATTGTTGGGGGGGGCCCAAGATGCTGACTCTGTAAACCGCTCAGACAGGGCTGTACAGCACGGTCAAGCGGTATACAGTATACATCTAAGTGCTGTTACTATTGCTATAAATCGATTCTAAGTGAAATTCTTGTCTTCTTTATTTGAAACGATAAAATAGTCCGGCTCAGCAAATAACAAGGTTGGGATGCTGTTGCTTGAGCTTGGAACCTAAGCAAGTTGAAAGCTGGTGGATACATGGCTGGGATCCCACCAGAAAAATCCCAGACTGGAAAGAAATTTGCAAACATCTGGAAAAAGGCCTATTGCTATAAAATCAACTGCTCATTCCTGAATGCAACTCAGTTTATCTTTATCGGACGCTGTGCTAAATCAAATTTGTTAACTCCGTGCTGCAGATTCAGCAAATTTGCTGGTCCCGATTATTGATTCTGAGCCAATAATCCGAGGGATAAATCCTCAAATGGACTATTGCTACGTTTCGTAACGATGGACGAGCTTGGATTAGATGCTTCTAATAGGGATACTGGTGGTCCTCCATTTATAACCATTCGTTCAGCAACCATTCAAAGTTACCACATTACCGACAGAAGTGATTTACGACCAGTTTTTTCACACTTACGACCGTTGCAGCCTCCCCAGGGTCACCTGATCAAAATTCAGACACTTACAAAAGTGAAAATATGTGTATAATAATATATAATAATAATAATATGAATTATTCTTAGTAAGAAGTAGAATATGAAGGAAGAAAAATGTAAATAAGAAACAACAGGGCAATAAGGACAAATATTCTAAAAAAGAATAAGGGGGGAAATGTAAATAATAGAAGATTACCGTTATGTAATCGCTGTTAAAAAAAAGGGGAGGAGTATATAGTGTGTGTGTATGTGTGTTATACTGTGTGTGTATGTGTGTTTTGCTTTGTTTTGTTTTGTTTTGTTGGTTAAAAATAAAATAAAAAAAATTTAAAAAAGGAAAAAAAAATTCAGACACTTAGCAACTGACTTGTATTTATGACGATTGCAACGTCCTGGGGTCACGTGATCCCTTTTTTGCGACCTTCTGACAAGTAAAGTCAATGGGGAAGCCTGATTCACTTAACAACGGCAATGACTCACTTAACAACCGTGGAAAGAAAGATTGTTAAAATGTGGCAAAACTTAATTAACGCCTGTCTCGCTTAGCAATGGACATTTTGGACTCAATTGTGGTCGTAAGTCAAGGACTACCTGTACTCCCGTTTCCTTTTCCTAAACTCGCATCGTTTAGACCAGTGGTTCTCAACCTGTGGGTCGGGACCCCATTTGGGGTCGAACGACCATTTCACGGGAGTCGCCAAACAACACAGTCCGTCATTTCCCCCCTCCCCTTTTCCTTAGCTGTGCTACTCCCTTTTATTCTATTGGCTTTTGAAAGCCAATAGAAGAGACTCTCTTGAATAGAGTCTAATTCTATTGGCTTTCCAAAGCCAATAGGAATTGTCCAGGCTGTCTCTGCCCTGCTGAGCCCGCCAAGAGTCCCATTCTGCAAACGGGGCTGCACCAGTTGAGTAGTCCTCGACTTACAACCGGTTGAGTAGTCCTCGACTTATGACCGCTTGGGGGTCGCGGCATTAAAAAGGTTGAGAACCACTGGTTTAGACAGCCGGAAAGAGGCAACATGGACGAAACCCCTAGATACAAACACAGGAAGGCGGGTGGATCGGAAGAAGGGAGGAAGAAGCAGGAGAGGGCTGCCTACTCTGAGGCCATGAAGAGAGCCTGGAGGATGCTGTTCATGTAGCAGGTGTTCCCCAGGTTAATTAAGCCAATCTTCCCGGTGTCCGATTTGGAGGCCAAGCGAGGATAGAGGTTGGCCAGCTCGTTTTTCTGGGAGGTCCAAGCATTCTGCCCAAGCAGATGCTTAATGCGATCTTCGTTAGGAATTGGGACAGCCTTCCGAGAAGAGAAAGAGAAAGACAGAGGGAGAGGGAGAGAGGGAGAGGGCGGGGGGGAGAGAGAGGGAGAGAAGGGAGAGAGAGAGATAGGAGAGAGAAAGAGGGACAGGGACAGGGAGAGAGGGAGAGGAGACAGAGAGAGGGTGAAGGAGAGAGAGGGAGAGGGAGAAAGAGGGAGAGGAGTAGAGAGAGGAAGAGCAAGAGAGAGGGGGGAGAGGGGGAGAGTGAGGTGGGGTGAGAAAGGAAGAAGGAGAAGGAGAGAGTGTGTGTGGGAGAGAGAGAGCAGGAGAGGGAGAGAGAAAGAGGGAGAGGGGGAGAGGAGACAGAGAAAGGGAGAGGGAGACAGAGTAGGAGAGGTGGGAGAGAGAGTGGGAGGGCGAGAGAGAAAGGGTGAGTAGAGAGAGAGGGGGAGAGTGAGAGGTAAGGCAAGAAAGGAAGGAGAAGAAGAGAGAAGGAGAGTGTGTGGGAGAGAGAGAGTGGGAAAGGGAGAGAAAGAGGGAGAGGAAGAGGGGGAGAGGGGACAGAGAAAGGAAAAGGGAGAGGGGGAAAGTGAGAGGTGGGGTGAGAAAGGAAGAGGGAGAAGGAGAGAGAAGGAGAGGGTGTGTGTGGGAGAGAGAGAGTGGGAGAGGGAGAGAGAAAGAGGGAGGGGACAGAGAAAGGGAGAGGGAGACAGTAGGAGAGGGTGGGAGAGAGAAAGGGAGAGAGGTAGAGAGAAAGGGTGGGTAGAGATAGAGGGGGGAGAGTGAGAGGTAGGGCAAGAAAGGAAGGAGAAGAAGAGAGGGAGAGAGAGAGTGGGAAAGGGAGAGAGAAAGAGGAAGAGGGGGAGAGGGGACAGAGAAAGGGAGAGGGAGAGAGGGGGAGAGTGAGAGGTGGAGTGAGAAAGGAAGAGGGAGAAGGAGAGAGGAGAGGGTGTGTGTGGGAGAGAGAGTGGGAAAGGGAGAGAGAAAGAGGGAGAGGAAGAGAGGGAGAGGGGACAGAAAAAGGGAGAGAGGGGCAGAATGAGAGATGGGGTGAGAAAGGAAGCGGGAGAGAGAAGGAGAGGGTGTGTGTGGGAGAGAGAGAGAGCGGGAGAGGGAGAGAGAAAGAGGGAGGGGGGGAGAGAGAGAGAATTAGCAGACCATTGCTCTCTACGGTCATTTTATCGAACCTGTGTGCACCCTGAATTCTGTTGACAAATGCTGTAAAGCTGTTGCCTATCTGTTAGCCCTTTGAGGTAGTCCAGACAAGAAGCCCTACCACGAATAGTGGGGGAATCAGTTTGGTCTAGTGATGATCTAGTCACCAGGAGAGGGTGAGTTCTAGTACGGCCTTAGGCATGAAAGCCAGCTGGGCAATATTGGACGAATCACCAAAAGAAGGTGAGTTCTAGTCTCGCTTTAGACATGAAAGTTGGCTGAGATTACTCTGGGCCCATCATCAGGAGACTGCCTTAGGGATGAAAGTCAGCTAGCTGACTTTTGGGCAATCACCTGGAGACAGTGAATTCTAGTACTGCCTTAGGCCGGAAAGCCATCTCGGTGACTTTAGGCCAGTCATTTTTCTTCAGCCCAGCCCACCTCACAGGATTGTTTTTGTGGGGAAAAGAGGAGGAGGAAGGAGTATTATGTATGCTCACCGCCTTGAGTAAAAAAGAATAAAGGCCCGATACAAGTAAATAAATATAATTTTAAAAGAATTTTAAAAGAAACATCTTAATAAACCTATCCAGGTCCAAGAAAGCTTTAAAGCAGGGCTCTTCAAACTTGGCCCTTTTATGACTTGTGGACCAACTCCCAGAATTCCTCAGCCAGGCACACTGGCTGAGGAATTCTGGGAGTTGAAGTCCACAAGTCATGAAGGGACCATAGTTCCCTCATGCAGGCCGAGGAATTCTGGGAGTTGAAGTCCACGAGTCATGAAGGGACCATAGTTCCCCCATGTTGGCTGAGGAATTCTGGGAGTTGAAGCCCGCGAGTCATGAAGGGACCATACTTCCCCCATGCTGGCTGAGGAATTCTGGGAGTTGAAGTCCGCGAGTCATGAAGGGGCCATAATTCCCCCATGCTGGCTGAGGAATTATGGGAGTTGAAGTCCACGAGTCACGAAGGGGCCATAGTTCCCCCATGCTGGCTCAGGAATTCTGGGAGTTGAAGTGCATGAGTCATGAAGGGGCCATAGTTCCCCCATGCTGGCTGAGGAATTCTGGGAGTTGAAGTTCACAAATCATAAAGGGGCCATAGTTTTCCCCATGCTGGCTCAGGAATTCTGGAAGTTGAAGTCCACAAGTCATGAAGGGGCCATAGTTTCCCCATGCTGGCTGAGGAATTCTGGGAATTGAAGTCCACAAGTCATGAAGGGGCCAAGTTTGAAGAGCCCTGCTTTAAAGCTAAGGTTCTGATTCCAATCAGGACCAATTCTGGCTAAGATTTAGACTTTGTCACTACAGGCAAAATAATCTTGGTTCCAATTCTCAGGGGTTTTACCTCATCCCCTCTAACGGTTACCTGAGGTGCATAAAAGGAGCAGGCTTACTTTTATGGCTTCCACCAGAGGTTCGTAGAGATCTGGAAATCCCGAGAAGCAGAAAAACATGCAGTGGATCAATTCGGCCAGCTGGTCCAAACACCGGGATGCCGAATTGGAGTTTTCCTTTTGAAGCGCTGCCACCACTCTGGGTATATGTGGCAGAAGCTGTCAGAGGAAATAAAATATTGAGAAGCATCAAGGAATGGAATGGGTACCCAAGGAAAAGGGTGAGCATATGGTCAAGGATAAAAAACAAGGAAACCCAGAGAGCTAACTGCAATAAATATTGCAAGATCCAGTCTGGGTCGGTCTTCCGAGTTTTTGGATTCATGCTGGAACCCTCTCTTAGGGAATTAGACAGACTTGCAGCTTTGATTTTTTCCTGCCTAGGTGTAAAACCTTGCTTTTCTCCACATTAGATAACCTTTATTGTCTTTTTTTTTTCCTCTGTGGGCACAATGGCACACATTAAAAATGAAATTTAGTTGCTTCCTCTCCAAGTGTACACAGCCACAACACACATTTAAAACATACTATATACTATATACAACATATGTATAGAACTTACATATAAGTAACATATAAATATTTAGGCAAGAAAAACCAAATGTATAGGTATAGTATAGGGGGTGCCTTGCTCAATAGTAGTAACTGTGAGAGGCATCTCGGAGTCCTAGGAGACAATCACTTAAATACGAGCCAGCCGTGTGCTGCAGCTGCCAAAAAAGCCAACACAGTGCTAGGCTGCATTAACAGAGGGATAGAATCAAGATCACGTGAAGTGTTAATACCACTTTACAAGGCCTTGGTAAGGCCACACTTCGAATACTGCATTCAGTTTTGGTCACCGCGATGTAAAAAAGATGTTGAGACTCTAGAAAGAGTACAGAGAAGAGCAACAAAGATAATTAGGGGACTGGAGGCTAAAACATATAAGGAATGGTTGCTAGAATTGGGTATGTCCAGTTTAATGAAGAGAAGGACGAGGGGGGACATGATAGCAGTCTTCCAATATCTCAGGGGCTGCCCCAAAGAAGAGGGAGTCAAGCTATTCTCCAAAGTGCCTGAAGGCAGGACAAGAAGCAACGGATGGAAACTCATCAAGGAGAGAAGCAATCTGGAACTAAGGAGAAACTTCCTGACAGTTAGAACAATTAACCAGGGGAACAACCTGCCTCCAGAAGCTGTGAGTGCTCCAACCCTGGAAGTTTTTAAGAAGAGACTGGACAGCCATTTGTCCGAAATGGTATAGGGTTTCCTGCCTGAGCAGGGGGTTGGACTAGATGACCTCCAAGGTCCCTTCCAACTTTACTGTTGTTGTTGTTGTTGTTGTTGTTATTATTATTATTCATTAAATTTCAGGTTGTTGGATAGGGCCCGTTGTTCAAGTCTTGTCAAGATCTTTTTGGAACCTGAGCTTCTTCTGCAACATTTATCCTGGGATAGGCATATTGGCTTTCATTCTCAATAAATATCCATATAAGCTGGCCAGAGACTCAAAACAATACACAATTGATTGGAACAGGGATTCATTTCCTTTACCAGATGAAATGCTTCGTGAGAGTGTTGGAAACTCAGCAACATGTAACGCAGAATAGAGACAGCCCCCTCTCTCAGAATAGGGTAGAGCAGCTTGGAAAACACCTGAAAAAACAGCAAAATAAAGATTTAAGGGAAGTAGTATTGGAAAATTAATAAAAAAAAATTTGGGAAAAAAAAGATTTAAGAGAAGTAGATTGGCAGAATCAGGATAAACATAATTCCTACAGCATCATCTCCGGCCTGGTAAGAGATGCTGTGCAAGACCGAGACTGGAGTCTGGAGAATGTAAAGCATGAAAGCCGGCTGGGTGATTTTGGGCCAATCACCAGGAGACTGGGAGTTCTAGTCCCGCCTCAGGCATGAAAGCCAGCTGGGTGACTTTGGGCCAATCACCAGGAGATGATGAGTTCTAGTCCCGCCTTAGGCATGAAAACCTGCTGGGTGACTTTGGGCCAATCATCAGGAGACGGTGAGTTCTAGTCCCGCCTTAGGCATGAAAACCATCTGGTTGACTTTGGGCCAATCACCAGGAGACTGAGAAAACTAGTCCCGCCTTAGACATGAAAACCATCTGGGTGACTTTGGGCCAATCATCAGGAGACGGTGAATTCTAGTCCCGCCTTAGGCATGAAAACCTGCTGGGTGACTTTGGGCCAATCATCAGGGGACTGTGAGTTCTAGTCCCGCCTTAGGCATGAAAACCTGCTGGGTGACTTTGGGCCAATCATCAGGAGACGGTGAGTTCTAGTCCCGCCTTAGGCATGAAAACCATCTGGTTGACTTTGGGCCAATCACCAGGAGACTGAGAAAACTAGTCCCGCCTTAGACATGAAAACCATCTGGGTGACTTTGGGCCAATCATCAGGAGACGGTGAATTCTAGTCCCGCCTTAGGCATGAAAACCTGCTGGGTGACTTTGGGCCAATCATCAGGGGACTGTGAGTTCTAGTCCCTCCTTAGGCATGAAAACCTGCTGGGTGACTTTGGGCCAATCATCAGGGGACGCTGAGTTCTAGTCCCTCCTTAGGCATGAAAACCTGCTGGGTGACTTTGGGCCAATCATCAGGGGACGGTGAGTTCTAGTCCCGCCTTAGGCATGAAAACCTGCTGGGTGACTTTGGGCCAATCATCAGGGGACTCTGAGTTCTAGTCCCGCCTTAGGAATGAAAACCTGCTGGGTGACTTTGGGCCAATCATCAGGAGACGGTGAGTTCTAGTCCCGCCTTAGGCATGAAAACCTGCTGGGTGACTTTGGGCCAATCATCAGGGGACTGTGAGTTCTAGTCCCGCCTTAGGCATGAAAACCTGCTGGGTGACTTTGGGCCAATCATCAGGGGACTCTGAGTTCTAGTCCCGCCTTAGGAATGAAAACCTGCTGGGTGACTTTGGGCCAATCATCAGGAGACGGTGAGTTCTAGTCCCACCTTAGGCATGAAAGCCTGCTGGGAGACTTTGAGCCAGTCCCTCTCTCTTAGCCCAACCCACCTCGCAGGGTTTTTATTATGGAGAAAAGAGTGGAGGAAGGAGTATGAGATATGTTCATCACCTTGAGTTATTTATAAAAATGATCAAGGCAGGATACAAGTAACAAAGCAGGAGCCAAGTAAAAGATGGCCAAACTAGTTAAAAATCACAGCAGTATTATTAGTGTCACCCAGTGGATCCCAACCATTCACTCACTGTTGGGTGGGATTCATACCAAAGACTCTGTGGAATTTGCCTTGAATCCAGAAAAAGTTCGATACTTAAGATCTGAAGTGGGGAAATCGGCTTTGCCGATCTTTTGGGATTCTCATTTACAGCGTTTCCTGCCTGAGCAGAGGGTTAGATTAAATGACCTCCAAGGTCCCTTCCAACTTTTTATTATTATTATTATTATTATTATTATTATTATTATTATTATTATTACTGTTGTTGTTGTTGTTACATCAATGGTCAGGTAAACAAAGGGTTTTTCACCTGTTTTCTAGGGGAATTTGCTGATGACTTACCTACAAAAAAAAACTAATCAAGGGGAGAAGCAACCTAGAATTAAGGAGAAACTTCCTGACAGTGAGAACAATTAACCAGTGGAACTGCTTGCCACCAGAAGCGGTGAATGCTCCAACACTGGAAGTTTTTAAGAAGAGACTGGACAGCCATTTGTCCAAAATGGTATAGGCTTTCCTGCCTGAGCAGGGGGTTGGACTAGATGACCTCCAAGGTCCCTTCCAACTTTACTACTACTACTACTACTACTACTATTATTATTATAAATCCTGGCTGTATTCCAGTTTAAAACACCTTAATATTTTTACTGTAAGGATTAGTAGAAACCCCAAAACAACAACCCAGAGATGGCCAGAATCAGTACATCCCTAATCACAGGTAGGCTGGGGGTGGGGGGGTCAGCCTTGGGGGTGGGGGTAAACCAGGATAAGAAACACAATTACAGGTAGTCCTTGACTTACAACCACCATTGACCCCAACAATTCTATTACTAAGCAAGGCAGTTGTTGACTTTTGCCTCATTTTACAATCTTTTTTTAACGACCGTTAGTAAATGGATCGCTGCAGTTGTTAAGTGAGTAAGACGGTTGTTAAGTGAGTCTGGCTGATTTTGCTTGCCGGAAGGTCACAAAAGAGGACAGGGCAACAGTCACAAACACATGCCGGTTGCCAAGCATCTGGATTTGGATCACGTGACCGCAGAGATGCTGCAATGGTCGTAACTGTGAAAGACAGTCCCGAGACACTGTTTTTAATGCCGTCCTAACTTTGAACGGTCACTAAATGATTGCCTGTAAGTTGAGGACTACCGGTACAGTGTAGGGCATGGAGCGTTGTCGCAGAGACACGGACCAGAAACAAAATTCTGATTTTTCACTGGTCTCCCTCCTTGACAAACACAATAGCGTAAAGACATAGGAAGGATCAAACCGACGCGCTCAATTTTGGAAAGCGTGACTTCCATCAGGATGCTGAACCTCTTCACTGCCGCCAAATTCTTCAGCAAGGCGATGATCCATTTGTCTAAGTTCTTCCCCAGGGGCCAGGAGACCCATTCAATCATCCTGCAGGGAGAAAGATGGAGAGAGAGAGGGAGGGAGGGAGGGGGAGGGGGAAGGAGGGAGGGAGGGAGGGAGGGAGGGAGGGAGAGAGAGATGAATCAATGCAAGCCAGCTTCAGAGAGGCAGATTCAGACATGGAGCCATTTCTGAGATCCTGAAGAACGATGGGAACTGAGAAGAAATCCTATCTAATGCATATGTGAGGAGGAGAGGAGGAGGAGGAAGAAGAAGAGGAAGAGAAAAAGGAAAGGAGGAGGAAGAGGAGGAGGAAGGGGAGGAAAAGGAGGAGGAGGATGGGAGGAGGAGAAGAAGAGAAAAAGGAGGCGGAGAAGAGGGGGAGGAGGAGGAGGGGAGGAGGAGAAAGAGGAAGAGAAAAAGGAGGAGGAAGGAGGAGGAGAGGAGGAGGAAGAAAAGGAAGAGGAGGAGGAGGAGAAAGAGGAAGAGGAGGAGGGGAGGAGAAGGGAGAGGAAGAGAAAAAGGAGGAGGGAGGAGGGGAGGAGGAGGAGGAAGAGAGGGGGAGGAGGAAGAGAAGGAGGAGGGGAGGAGGAGGGAGAGGAAGAGAAAAAGGAGGAGGAGGAGGGAGGAGAGGAGGAAGAGAAGGAGGAGGGGAGGAGGAGGGAGAGGAAGAGAAAAAGGAGGAGGAGGGGAGGAGGAGGAAGAAAAGGAGGAGGAAGAGGAGGGGAGGAGGAGGGAGAGGAAGAGAAAAAGGAGGAGGAGGGGAGGAGGAGGAAGAAAAGGAGGAGGAAGAGGAGGGGAGGAGGAGGGAGAGGAAGAGAAAAAGGAGGAGGAGGGAGGAGGGGAGGAGGAGGAAGAAAAGGAGGAAGAGGAGGGGAGGAGGAGGGAGAGGAAGAGAAAAAGGAGGAGGAGGAGAAGGGAAGAGAATGAGGAGGAGGAGGAGGAGAAAGAGAAAGAGAAGAAGGATGGGCTCTAACACACATCTGAACACAGGTGCAGAGAACAGCAACAAAGATGATTAGGGGACTGGAGGTTAAAACATATAAGGAACGGTTGCTAGAATTGGGTATGTCTAATTTAACGAAGAGAAGGACGAGGGGGGACAGGATAGCGGCATTCCAGTATCTGAGGGGCTGCCCCAAAGAAGAGGGAGTCAAGCTCTTCTCCAAAGCGCCTGAAGGCAGGACAAGAAGCAACGGATGGAAACTCAAGGAGAGAAGAAACCTAAAACTTAGGAGAAAGTTCCTAACAGTGAAAACAGTGGAAAGGCTGTGGGTGCTCCATCGTTGGAGGTTTTTAAGAAGACAACTATTTGTGTGAAATGGAATAGGGGGCTGGACTAGAAGACCTCCAAGGTCCCTTCCAACTTTGTTATTCTGAGTCGGAAAGCCCAGAAGACTAAAATCTCTGGTCCCAGTGACCAACCCAGATTGGATCACCAGTGACTTTCGATTTCTCCTCACCTTCCAATCGCGGTCATCATCTGAAGGTCAGTGATGCTGTCGTCGTTGGTGAGGTTTCTTAGGATGCCGTCCATCAGCTCCAGAGGAACGTACTGGACCACGCTGGCTAAGGCAATCGAGGGATCCTGGTCTTCTGCAAAACATTAGCAGGGGAGGAAAACCGCTTGGAAGTTGAAACTTCGCGAACCGCAAGCATCGTTTCTCTCAGGGTTTTGCCCACTGAGAATCATGAAGACACAGGCAAGTCACAAATTGCACCTCAGGACGGTTTAAGAACCTAAGGCAAGGGTCCCCAACCCCTGCCCTTGGACTAATACCGGGCTGTGGCATGCCAGCAACCGGTCCGCACAAACAAGCAAAGCCCCATAGGTGGGATGCAGGCAGCACACAAAACCACACACCCTCTGGTCCATGGAAAAACCTCTCTCCACGGAACGGGTCCCTGGTGCCCAAAAGGTTGGGGACCTCTGACCTAAGGGACAGGGTGGCTGTAGGCCGATAGTCCTTGACTTATAACCATTACTGAGCTCGCAATTTCAATTATAAGCTGCTATGTCATAAAGCCACCAGATGGTCACGCCTGATTTTACGGCCATTTTTGCTCAAGCAGGAGAACCCTATACCAGGGGTCCCCAACCTGTGTGGGCCACAGCCCACTACCGGGCCTTGGCCTAATGGCCACCGGGCCGCATGCGTGGCTGGTTGGCGTACGTGTGTGCGCGTGCAGCCCCACTCGCGCGAGCGTCGCCACACGAGTGTTGTGGGCATTTGCAGTCCCGCTCACGCGAGCAACGGACATTTGCACACGAGCGTAAGTTGCGCACGCATTTACCCCTCCCAAAACCATCCCTTCTTCTTTCTCCCGCCCTCCCTCTACTCCAGGCTGTCAACCCCGAAAGGTTGGGGAACCCTGCCCTGTACTATTTCAGACAAATGGCTGTCCAATCTCCAGCGCTAGGGCACCCATAATTTCTGGAGTCGTCATTCCACTGATTTTGGTTTTCCTTGCGGTCGTAAGCCGAGGACTACCAGTAAAGCTCTATTTCAAACCAATGTATAAAACAGTGGTTCTCAACCTGTGGGTCGGGACCCCATTTGGGGTCGAATGACCATTTCACGGGGGTCACCAAACAACGCAGTCCGCCATTTTTTTCCCCCTTTTCCTTAGCTGCGCTACTCCCTTTTCTTCTATTGGCTTTTGAAAGCCAATAGAATAGACTCTCTTGAATAGAGTCTAATTCTATTGGCTTTCAAAAGCCAATAGGAATTGTCCAGGCTGTCTCTGCCCTGCTGAGCCCGCCAAAAGTCCCATTCTGCAAACGGTGCTGCACCAGTTGAGTAGTCCTCGACTTACGACCGGTTGAGTGGTCTTTGACTTACAACCGGTTGGGGGTCGCGGCATTAAAAAGGTTGAGACCCACTGGTATAAAAAGACACCCCTCCCTACCTATGGTCGATATGATGGTGAAGAGTTCCTTCAGAGAAGGGAGGATGGAGGTCATCTGAGTTTTCCAGATTTTCTGCAGCAAAAGGGTGACTTGGATCACCTGGTCTAAAAATTCCATAATGGCGTCTTCCCGTCCGGAGCTGGTATGGAACTGCCCGATGCATCGTATCAGTTGTTGGCAAAAAAGGGTTTGGCGTTTGCCGGTGGGCACACACAGCGGGTAGTGAGTTAAGAGCTTACTGATCTTCACACATTGCTTCAGGCCCGGCCTCTCACAGATCTTCCGTAGGACTTCCGTCCTCAGTAGACTGAAGACGTCGTTGGCCGAAGGGCCGTCCATAACGAAGGGCAATCCGAGATGGATGTAATCAAAGACGTACAAGCTTCTCTTCCCGAGAGGTCCATAGCCTTCTTGGAGAAGACTTAGGAGGAACTGAGCGTTGAAGAATTCTTCAAAGGCCTCTTGGTGGTAAAGTCCACAGACTTCCAGGATCTCCTTGCCCACGGACCTCTTGAATTTGGTATCGCCCAAGAGGAAAAGTTTGGTGGAAAGTTCCAGCATTGACCAACACTGTTCGGTGTCCATGGTCCTCTTCAAAGCCTCTATGATACGCCTCACCAGACCTTGTTTCATGTGATCGGGGTAGGAAGAGGCCAGGATGGCTTCCAGAATTTTATCCATGTTGGCTTCTTGGATGTCCTCAAAGAAGATCAGACATCTTCATCCCCTCCTGCCTGGAATGGAGATATTGGGTTAGACATCATAATTAATAATGACAGGATATAAATAAGAGAAAAAGGATTCCCAAGGATTCCCAATATTTTTGGAGGGTCTACATCCAGCCATTACAAAAACAAAAATGATCAAATCTGGACAATTTCCATCTATTGCTTCTTGTTCTGTCTTTAGGTGCTTTGGAGAATAAGTTGATCCCCTTTTCTCTGGAGCAATCTCTCGAATATTGGAAGACTGCCAATTTTGTTTGCAAGCAAACAAGCTGTTGGTCTTATGCTCTAAGACAGTGTTTCCCAAACTCGACAATTTTAAGGCATGAGGACTTCAACTCCCAGAATTCCACAGCCAGCGCTGGCTGTGGAATTCTTGGAGTTGAAGTCCACATGCCTTAAAATTGTCAAGTTTGGGAAACACTGCTCTAAGAATTTGTATGTTGTCACATGGGCAATCACTTAAATATGAGCCAGCCGTGTGCTGCAGCTGCCAGAAACAGTAATGCAATCTGAGGCTGCATCAACAGAGGGATAGAATCAAGATCACGTGAATTGCTAATACCACTTTATAATGCCTTGGTATGACCACACTTGGAATACTGCATCCACTTTTGGTCACCAAAATATTAAAAAGATGTTGAGACTCTAGAAAGAGGGCAGAGAAGAGCAACAAAGATGATCAGGGGACTGGAGACTAAAACATATGAAGAACATTTTCAGGAACTAGGTATGTCTAGTGAAAAGAAGGACTAAGCGTGATATAATGGCAGTCTTCCAATATTTGAGGGACTGCCTCAAAGAAGAGGGAGTCAAGCTATTCTCCAAAGCACCTAAAGGCAGGACAAGAAGCAAAGGATGGAAACTCATCAAGGAGAGAAGCAACCTAGAACTAAGGAGAAATTTCCTGACAGTTAGAACAATTAACCAGTGGAACAACCTGCCTCCAGAAGTTGTGGGTGCTCCATCACTGGAGGCTTTTAAGAAGGGATTGGACAGCCTGGGATGGTAGTATAGCAGTGGTGGCGAACCTACGGCACGGGTGCCAGAGGCGGCACTCAGAGCCCTCTCTGTGGGCACGCACGCCATCACCCCAGTCCTAGGCCTTCAGCTGGGTTTTATAAAACCTTTTCATTTTAGGCCTGCGCCGCCATGTGCAAAAGCTGGCTTTCATGCAAATCTAGAACTCACAGTTTCCTGGTGATTAGCCCAAGTTCACCTAGCTGGCTTTCATACCTAGAGCAGGATTAGAACTGACCACCTTCTGTTTTCTAGGCCAGCATCCTAACCACTACACCAAACTAGCTCTGCAGTACAATGTAATTCCTTCTTACCAAAATGGAATATGTTTAATTAGAATATTTGTTTCACTGCATCTCCAACAACCTAAACCAGTGGTGGCAAACCTATGGCACGAGAGCCAGAGGCGGCACGCGTGCCGTCGCCCCAGTCCTGGGCCTTCCGCTGAGTTTTATAAAACCTTTTCGCTTTAGGCCTCTGCTGCCGTGTGCAAAAAAAAAAAAAGAGGTTCAATCAATCAGTCAATTTCAACTTCTCGCGGGAAAAAAAAAAAGATCTTGCAAAGTTGGAATTGATTGATTGAACTTTTTTATCCCACCCAGTCTGCCGTTACCACCGCAGCCACGCCCACCCAATGGGCCACACCCAGCGAATGGGCCACACCACCCGGCACCCGACGATGCATAAGTGTGTTTTGGGTTGCAGTTTGGGCACTCGGTCTCTAAAAGGATCGTCATCACTGTATTATAGGGTCTCCTGCAGGGGGCTGGACTAGAAGATCTCCAAGGTCTCTTCCAACTCTCTTATTCTATTATTCTGAGATATTTTTTGGAAGTAGATCCTGCACAAAACTAACTTTTTCTTTTGAAGCATACCATCTTCTGATTTTCTTTCTCACTCCGCACACAAACCCACAGAGTTAAAATGATGTGATTCAAGAGACACACATATATGTTTGTGTGTGTGTGTGTACTCAGGAGGATAAATGTTCTGCATCATTGTGCAACACTGCTTGCCTGTGCCAAGATTTACTGGGACTCCGTGGGCACGAATAAAGCCCATGCCCTTTGCAATTCAATTAGACAAAAAGATACGGGTGGTGACTAATTAACAGAAAGTGTCAGGTAATTAAGCCACTGAAAAATAACGCTTGCCTTCCCCTAGAATGGATCAGAATAAAATTCCCTCGTTCAAAGGGCTTTTATGCTACCTGCGAAGCTGAGAATAAAATAAATCTTTTCTTCTCAATATCTCCAAAATAAGCTTAGCTACATTTCTAGCACGGCAAGCCGGAAATTTTCATTATATTCTAAAATTCTGACTGTATAAAGAAAGTTTCTGGAGTTTGTTGCTCTCTGTTCCTATTTTTCCTGTCTTGTTCTCTCCATTCCTGTCCTGGCAGTATCGGTAGTCCTCGGCTTACGACCACAACGGAGCCCCACATTTTTTGTTGCTAAGTGAGACCTTTGGGCTGTGACCTTTGCCCCATCTTACGACTTTCCTTGCCACCGTTGTTAAGTGAATCACTGCAATCGCTAAGTTATTAACACACGGTTGTTAAGTGAATCCGGTTTCTCCATGGACTTTGAGGGCGCAAAAGGGAATCACGTGACTCTGGGACATTGCAATCGTCGTAAGTACGAATCAGTGGCCAAGGATCCGAATTTGGATCACGTGACTATGGGGATGCTCCAACGGTCGTAAAGGTAAAAAAACAGTCACAAGTCCCCTTTTTCAGTGCCATTGTAACTTTCCACGGTCACAACTCTGCTAAAGAAGATAAAAGTAAAATTTTAAAAATTTGAAATACTATTTTTCTGTTTTTTTTAAAGGTCCTAAAAAATCAGGTGTGTCTGGCGTTAACAACCGTTTTGCTTAGTAAGGGAAATTCTGGCCCCAATTGAAGTCATAAATCAAGGATTTATGGATTACAATCCAAGGAAAAGCAAAATATTTCCTGATGGTAGAAATGCTTTTTTCTTTTGCTTAGACCAGGGCTCTTCAACCAGTGGTACGGGTACCACCTGTGGTACATTGGCACCTGGCAGGTGGTGCGCGACCATCCTAAAAAAGTAGTAGCAGGGGAGGGGAATGAGCTGAACCAGTGGCAGCACCGCACAAGCCTGAGCGAGAGATGGCTGGAGCTGCAGGGCTGTCAGGGCTCAGCAGAAGCACCAGGATCAGCGCCAGGCTCCAGCTGGAGCTCGGCGCTGATCCTGGCGCTTCTGCTGAGCCCAGAAGAAGCGTCGATCAGCTGGAATGTTGCAGCCTCTCCAGGGTCTTGTGATTTATATTCAGATGCTTGGCAAATGATTCATATTTACGATGGTCACAGTGTCCCAGGGTCATGTGAAGTGACCAAAACCTGCTGCAACCACCCAGCAGATGGGGGGAATAAAAACCAAACACCCCCCAGCCCACCCCCACTGCCAATCCTCAACAGAAATGCTCACAACAATGAAAACCTCGGACAGGAGGAAGAGCGCTGCTGGGTGGGCAGGCAGGTGTCTTGATTGGCTGTGGCTGGGGGGGGCACTTTTTTCAGTGCCATTGTAACTTCAAACAGTCACTAAGCGAACTGTTGTAAGTCGAGGACTACCTGTACTTCATCACTTTTTTTCCTTTTTGGGGGGGGGGGTGTCATCAAGTTTTTGATACTTTGCTAGGCGACTGATAGTACTCGGATGCTGCCATAACCTAAAAATGGTACAGTGGGTGAAAAGGTTGAAAAGCCCTGGCTTAGATATTCTTTTTTTCTCAGGAGATTTTTTTTGTGTCTGTGTGTATGTGTGTCTCCTTTCATCTCCTTGAAAGCTTGAGGCCCGGGGCATTAAAAAAAAGGAGCGGGGGGGGGGAATTCCACAAACCTTGTTGTCTATCAACCGAAAGAACTGCCTCGTTGTCTTTTTCCACCGTCCATGGGACATCATAACTCACTAAAAAATTCAAGACCTCGGAAACTTTCTGATGCGGCAATATTTGAACCAAACGGGTTAGCCAACCTGGAAAGGTGTGTCTGTAAGGTTTATTTTACAGCGCTTGGGTTTCCGAAGTGGGAAAAATCCCCTGCTTGCTCTTAGACGCCCAAGGACTGCTATTCAGTCCTTCCTGGAAGAAAACCAGAAGGTAGAATAATAGGCTTGGAAGGGACCTAGGAGGTCTTCTAGTCCAGCCCCCTGCACAAGCAGATTCCAGACAAGGGGCTGTCCAATCTCTCCTTAAAAACTTCCAGTGTTCTGGGTTGCTTCTCTCCTTGATTAGTTTCCATCTGTTGCCGCTTCTCCTGCCTTCAGGTGCTTTGGAGGATAGGTTGACCCCCTCTTCTTTGTGGCAGCAAATCAAATATTGGAAGGCTGCTATCATGTCACTGTTAGTCCTTTTTATTAAACTGGACATATCCAATTCTGCAATTCTTCATAAGTTTTAGCCTCCAGTTCCCAATCTATCTAATATCTAATATCTAATTAAAATCTAATATCTATCTCTATCACATTTATCTATCTATCTATCTATCTATCTATCTATCTATCTATCATCTACCTACCTATTGATCTAACGATCTATCGACCTATTGTCTGAGAGGGTATAAGACAGGTTTTCCTGCTTGAGAAGACCTCCAATGTCCCTTCCAGCTCTGTTATTCTATTCTATTCTATTCTATTCTATTCTATTCTATTCTATTCCATGACTTGTGGGCTTCAACTCCCAGAATTCCTGAGCCAGCATGGGGGAACTATGACTCCTTCATGACTTGTGGACTTCAACTCCCAGAATTCCTCAGCCAGCATGAGGGAAATTTTGGCCCCTTCATGACTTGTGGACTTCAACTCCCAGAATTCCTCAGCTAGCATGGCTCAGCTTGGAAATCTCTCCCTTTCCCCTCAGCCTGGATGGCTCAGGAATTCTGGGAGTTGAAGTCCATGAGTCATAAATGAGCCAAGGTTGCCTACCTCTGCCCTTGGGGATGCTGCAGCAGTCGTAAGTGTGAAGAACAGTCGTAAGTCACTTTTCCAATGTCATCATAAGTTTTAATGGTCACTAAACGAAGTGCTGAAATTCAAGAACTACCCATACTTGAAGAGCCGTCCCCTGGGATGAACCTTCTGCTTAATTCAAGTATTCACGACTCTTTTGGGGTCCTGGGTGATTTCAGCCCTTTTTATTTTCTAAGAAAGGTTACAGGATCCATTGGGAGCACGGAGTTATTTTGGGAAATAAGAGAGTATGCTTAAGTCCGGATAGATTGTGCCTTTATTTTTAGCATGCTTTATTCAATCTCACTCAGCATGAACAAAAAAGGCCAAACTGTTCTTTAGGACTGCATGGAAGAGAGGGAGGATAAGGTCAAGCAAAAATCTGTTTTTTTCTGCTTTTCTGCCTCCAGAAGCTGTGAATGCTCCAACACTGGAAGTTTTTAAGAAGAGACTGGACAGCCATTTGTCTGAAATGGTATAGGGTTTCCTGCCTGAGCAGGGGGTTGGACTAGATGACCTCCAAGGTCCCTTCCAACTATTATTGTTGTTGTTGTTGTTGTTGTTGTTGTTGTTATTATTATTATTATTATTATTATTATTATTATTATTATTATTATATTATGGATCATCGCAGAGTCAGCCAAATGTTCAGACTGGATTTGGCATTTTTGTCTACCTATTGAGTCCTTACCCAGGACCTGGGATAGGCAGATGTGGATGTTTGATGGTATTACAGGTATCGTCGCAGGATGGAAGCAGTTCCTAGTAAGGCCGCCTTTTGCAATTGACTAATAGCGAATTTGTCAATGCCAATGGTGTTCAAGTGGTGCTCCAGTTGTTTTGGGATTGCACCCAAGGAGCCTATGACTATTGGTACTACCCTTGCTTGCTTTTGCCACAGTCTTTCTATTTCTATTTGTAGGTCTTTGTATTTTGTTATCTTCTCCAGTTCTTTCTCATCTATTCTGCTGTCTCCAGGCACTGCCACGTTCACTATCCAGACTTTTTTGTCTTTCTTATCGACAATTGTTAAGTCTGGGGTGTTATGTTGCAGGTGCTTGTCTGTTTGAATTCTGAAGTCATTATTATTATTGTTGTTATTATTATTATTATTATTATTGAACTTTGCAAGATAGAATTTTCCATGAACCTTAGTTTGCTATCCCATATTAATTTTTATAATTATCTTTCCCACAACAACACGATGGTTTGGACCAAGAGAATGTGACTGTTTTATCCAGTTTTACAGAAGCCATTATTTATTTTATTTTTATAATAAAATAACGAGTAGGTAAAAATAATAAGCCATAATTTAACATAACTTGTGAAATGAACTATGATTCTGTCGACCCTCTTAACAAATGTCAATGAATAAGATGGTAAAATAACTTTCTTGCTTAAGGTTCTGAGTTAGAATTCTGGCTAACCTACCTAGCAAGGTTGTTGTTCGGGCAGAAAAATAGGACAAGGGGGTGCTATATATGCTACCCTTGAGGACATATACAAGACAGTTGCAATATAACTCTAACAAATCAATAAAAAGAAAGACTTTTTAATTAGATACTGTGTTAGATACTTTTAGATACTTCTATTAGTATCTAATAATCTATTACCATATTTTCCGACGTATAAGACGACTTTCTAAAGCATGGAAATCAGTGCCGAAGTCAGGGGTCCTTATACACCGAGTCGTCTTATACGTCGGAAATTACGGTAGTTTCTGGCGTATAAGACATGGAAATTGGCGCCGAAGTCAGGGGTCGTCTTATACCCCGAGTCGTCCTATACGCTGGAAAATACGGTAGGTATTTATATTAGATACTATTAGATACTTTATTATTATTATTTATTCAGATACTTCTAAACCAAACTAGAGAGGCAGTTTGGTTTAGGCATGAAAGCCAGCTGGGTGACTTTGGGCCAATCACCAGGAGACTCTGAGTTCTAGTTCTGCCTTAGGCATGAAAGCCAGCTGGGTGATTCTGGGCCAATCACCAGGAGACTCTGAGTTCTAGTCCTGCCTTAGCCATGAAAGCCAGCTGGGTGACTTTGGGCCAATCAGCAGGCGACTGTGAGTTCTAGTCCCATCTTAAGGACAAAAGCTGAATGGGTGACCTGTGGCCAATCATTTCTCTCTCTCTCAGCCCAATGCACCTCACAGGATTGTTGTTCTTGGGAAAATAGAAGGAAGAAAGTTTGTTGGATCTGTTCGCCATTATTTGTAAAAATAATAAAGGCAGGATACAAACAAACAAACAAAACATTCCAGAAACTTTTGCAGAGTGCCAGGACAGTGGACTACAACAGTAGATTTTATGTGAGATGGGCAGTCATACCAATCTGATAATTAAACAGGGCTTTTTTTCTCATAGAACGACCAGAACGGAGTTCTGGCACCTTTTTTGGATGGAACCTTGTAAGGTAGGCAAAGCGGGTTGTAAGATGTGTGTGAATTCCCGCACCTTTTTTTTTTTTTTTTTAGAAAAAAAGCACTGTAATTAAATAACATCTTTGGCAGCCTTAGAAAGTAGTTACCTGTCAGTCCTTCAAGGTGGGCCAGGTCAAGAAATAGACCCCTTCAGGGATTCCAGGAACACTATTTTATTGCAGCAAGATAGAGTAACAGAACCATATGGTTGCAAGCTTTTTTTGTTTTGTTTTAGGAGTGCACTAAATTCTGCAACTCAACATTAAGAAAACCAAGATCATGGCATCCGGCCCTCTCAATTCCTGGCAAATAGATGGGGAAGAAATGGAGGTAGTGACAGATTTTATCTTCCTGGGCTCCAAGATTATCACAGATGGGGACTGCAGCCAAGAAATTAAAAGACGCTTGCTCCTGGGGAGGAAAGTTATGGCAAATCTAGACAGCATACTAAAAAGCAGAGACGTCACCCTGCCAACAAAAAAGCGTAAAGGCCATGGTTTTCCCAGTTGCAATGCATGGCTGTGAAAGTTGGACCATAAGAAAGGCTGAGCGCCAAAGAATTGAGGCCTTTGAACTCTGGTGTTGGAGAAGACTCCTGCGAGTCCCCTGGACTGCGAGGTGATCAAACCGGTCAGTCCTAGAGGAGATCAACCCTGACTGCTCTTTAGAAGGCCAGATCCTGAAGTTGAAACTCAAATGCTTTGGCCACCTAATGAGAAGGAAGGACTCACTGGAGAAGAGCCTAATGCTGGGAAAGATGGAGGATAAGAGAAGAAGGGGACGACAGAGAAGGAGGTGGCTGGATGGAGTCACTGAAGCAGCAGGCGTGAGCTTAAATGGGCTCCAGAAGATGGTAGAGGACAGGAAGGCCTGGAGGAACGTTGTCCATGGGGTCGCGATGGGTCGGACACGACTTCGCAACTAACAACAACAAAATTCTGCAAAGCTTTTCTTCTCCTTTCAAATCCAACAGACAATTAATGGGCATTACAAACCCTTTGTTTCGTGGCCAGATGTAGGCAGAGTGAATCCCCCCCTAAGAGTGGCTGCTTTATCCACGTGTGTGATAAGACAGAGACCACAATTTTGTGGGAGAAATATGCTGACCTTCTGTGCAAGCAACTACTTTGTGAAAGTCCTTCCAGAATTAAATAATAAATCAAAATCTCTGAATCTGCAAGGTTCTTCTCTGCTTTATTTTTATCTGGCTGGTGACCAGAAGGATCTTGAAAGGCAGATATCCTGTTTTATTATATGTGTCCTAAAAAGCTAATCACATTACAGAAATTGCATCTGCGCTTTTATTTTCACGGGCTGTTTGGTTTCAAAGGGAAGCACTGTACATTTTACTTAAAATAAGCTCCAAGCCCTGGAGATATTCAACCATTTGCAGCAATCTCCTTGTGTTTTAAAATGAAGGACTTGTTCTTTTAATTATTAAGAAAGAGGCACAAGTATTATTCTGCCAGTTGCTTGTGAATTTACAATAAAAAACTAGAAGAATGTTCAGGTCCGGACTTTGAACCACTTCAAAACTTACTCTGGACCTGCCTGATTGCATGCCATCGGTTCAAAATTCAAAGACGTGAATATCACGAGCACTAAACAGGCACCATCAGCAGAAATACTGTAGAATTTGTTCTGCTTTATTTTGCTTTGGTCAGATCTGTTCAAGTTCTGGATCTAGTTCGGAAGGGAGGGAGGGAGGGAGGGAGGGAGGGAGGAAGAAAAATAAAAATCCAGATCTAGAAATGTTTGAAAGAAAGAAATGAAATGAAAATTCAGTTCTAGAAATGTTTGAAAGAAATGAAATGAAAATTCAGCTATAGAAATGTTATAAACAAATGAAAGAAAAGAAAAGAAAAGAAAAGAAAAGAAAGAAAGAAAGAAAGAAAGAAAGAAAGAAAGAAAGAAAGAAAGAAAGAAAGAAAGAGGAGGAAGATGTTAGAAACTCATTACTTTGGAATGAGAAAGAAAAAAGAAAGAAAGAAAGAAAGAGGAAGGAAGAAAGGAAGGAAGGAAGGAGAAAGAAAAATGAAAATTCAGCTATACAAATGTTTGAAAGAAAAATGCCATGAAAATTCAGCTATAGAAATGTTATAAATAAATGAAAGAAAAGAAAAGAAAGAAAGAAAGAAAGAAAGAAAGAAAGAAAGAAAGAAAAGGAAGGAAGGAAGGAAGGGGAAAGAAAAATGAAAATTCAGCTATAGAAATGTTTGAAAGAAAAATGCCATGAAAATTCAGCTATAGAAATGTTATAAATAAATGAAAGAAAAGAAAAGAAAAGGAAAGGGAAAGAAAGAAAGAAAGAAAGAAAGAAAGAAAGAAAGAAAGAGAAAGAAAGAAAGAAAGGAGGAAGAGATTAGAAACTCATTACTTTGGAATGCGAAAGAAAGAAAAGGAAAGAAAGAAAGAAAGAAAGAAAGAAAGAAAGAAAGAAAGAAAGAAAGAAAGAAAGAAAGAAAGAAAGGAGTGAGGGGAAGGAGGGGAGGAGAAGAGGAGAGGAAGGGAGGGGAAGGAAGGGAGAGGAGGGGAAAGGGGATGGGATGGGAGAGGAAAGGAGGAAGAAAGAAGGAACAGAGAAGAGATTATAAATCCATTTATCTATAATTATATAAATAATTTATATAATTATAAATCCATTTTCCAAGGAGAACTAATTAATTGAATAACTAAATAAATGCAGGGAGGGAGAGAGGGAGGAAGGGAGGGTTGAGAAAAGATGACTAAAAGGAGAAACAGAACGCCCTTCTTAAAATTACTCAAAAGGGTGATAAATGCAAAAAAAACCCCTCTTCCCTCCCATTCCAGCCTGCAGGACCCAGACTAATAAATTCAGATGATAGAAAGACAGCTTCTCACCCGAATCTCGGCCCGCGGTCCCGCTTCTATCCGAGGTCAGAAATTCCTCATTTCGGAACGTTTTTAATTGGAATTCCCTGAAGCAAGTGGGGAATTTTTCTCCCAACGGGTAAGTCTCATCATCTGACTTGGTGATTCTGTGACAGCAGGGGAAATCCTCAATTTGGTAGGATACGCCGGAAGGATCGCGGTGCCAAACCATCCCTCTTACTGCTGTCAAGAAAATACTGCATTTTGCAAAATGCTGTCCTTCGCTTTAAATTTCTCCCTGCAGCAAAATCGATGTCAGGGCTGGAGCATGGGTGGAGGGGGAATCTTTTTTTTTTTAATTGTTTTATTTTTATTTTCCTCTGCCACGAAGCACAAAGAGCAAAGCGTTTTGCTAGTGTAGGAGCTTCCGGAGGGAGCAGAAGTTAAACTAGGATTTTTGTGCTGTTTGACTGATCGGAAAGAGAAAACCCACATTAGCTAGCCAGGGCAACAGTATCAGGTAGTCCTCGGTTTACAACTACGATTAAGCCCAAAATTTCTGTTGCTAAGTGAGACATTTGTTAAGTGAGCTTTGCCCCATTTTACAAACTTTCTTCTCATAATTATTAAGTGAATCACTGCAGTTGCTAAGTTAGAAACAGCCGTTGTAACTTTGAATGGCCAGTAAATAAACTGTTGTAAGTCAAGGACTACCTGTACTACAAAAACCATCACGAAGTCCATCCTTTGAGGCCCAGAGGGGTGAGGGAGAGGAAGCGTGGTGAGGAGGGGGTCGCGGGGGAGGTGAGGCTGGGGCAACAGTGTGTGTGCCCACAGAGAGGGCTCCGAGTGCCACCTCTGGCACGTGTGCCATAGGTTCACCACCACTGGACTAGATGATCTCCGAGGTCCCTTCCATCATCATCATTATTATTATTATTATTATTATTATTATTATTATTATTATTATTATTATTATTCTACCAGGATGGAGGGCAAGGACCTGTCAGTGGGGAAGACACTTAACCACCCTGTTTCTAAGTTAGCAACTGCAGTGATTCACTTAATAACTATGAGAAGAATGTTCGTAAAATGGGGCAAAGCTCACTTAACAAATGTCTCACTTAGCAACAGAAATTTTGGGCTTAATCGTTGTCGTAAACCGAGGACTACCTGATACTGTCGCCCTGGCTAGCTAATGTGGGTTTTCTTTGGTTTTAAATCTTGCTTTTTCAAATATATATTGCTAATAATTTGCCCTAAGCCGGGGTAGGCAACCTTGGCTCTTTTATGACTCGTGGACTTCAACTCCCAGAATTTCTTAGCCAGCCATGCTGAGGGGAAAGGGAGAGGTTTCCAAGCTGAGCCATGCTGGCTCAGGAATTCTAGAAGTTGAAGTCCCTGAGTCATGAAGGGGCCATAGTTCCCCCATGCTGGCTCAGGAATTCTGGGAGTTGAAGTCCACAAGTCATGAAGGGGCCAAAGTTTCCCCCATGCTGGCTCAGGAATTCTGGGAGTTGAAGTCCCCGAGTCATGAAGGGGCCATAGTTCCCCCATGCTGGCTCAGGAATTCTGGAAGTTGATGTCCATGAGTCATGAAGGGGCCATAGTTCCCCCATGCTGGATCAGGAATTCTGGGAGTTGAAGTCCACAAGTCATGAAGGGGCCATAGTTCCCCCATGCTGGCTGAGGAATTCTGGGAGTTGAAGTCCACGAGTCATGAAGGGGCCATAGTTCCCCCAAGCTGGCTCAGGAATTCTGGGAGTTGAAGTCCACGAGTCATGAAGGGGCTGTAGTTCCCCCATGCTGGTTGAGGAATTCTGGGAGTTGAAGTCCCCGAGTCATGAAGGGGCCATAGTTCCCCCAAGCTGGCTCAGGAATTCTGGGAGTTGAAGTCCATAAGTCATGAAGGAGCCATAGTTCCCCCATGCTGGCTGAGGAATTCTGGGAGTCGAAGTCCACAAGTCATGAAGAGGCCGTAGTTCCTCCCTACTGACTCAGGAATTCTGGGAGTTGAAGTCCACAAGTCATGAAGGGGCCATAGTTCCCCCAAGCTGGCTCAGGAATTCTGGGAGTTGAAGTCCAAAAGTCATGAAGGGGCCATAGTTCCCCCATGCTGGCTGAGGAATTCTGGAAGTTGGTCCACAAGTCCTAAAAGAGCCAAGGTTGCCTACCCCTGCCCTGAGCCTGAACCTTCAGGTATGGCCGGAGAGCCTTCGAAACAGAACAGTTTTGTTTGGCTTGGAAGACCGAAATGATCCACTCCGTGGCCTCAAAAAACGAGTCGGAAAGATTGAGGAGCGGAACTGATGTGGTGCCATAATTCAAAGCCTACTCAGAGGAAGCAAAATCTAGACGGCCAGACGATTCGACAGAGTCCTCTCTTGGCCACAAGAAAATTACAGCATGACACAGCAGTCGCCTGCTTAGGTCCCCATCTGCCGATCGAAAGTCACTCTGGTTAGATCAGCAACTCATACAGAGGGGTGAGAGGCAGCTTCCTCAAGCAACCAAAACAGTTTGCTGGATGGGTATCGCTTTTTTACCTCAATCCTGCGTACTTTAGGATAGAATATAGAATAGAGCTGGAAGGGACCTCGGAGGTCTTCTAGTCCAGCCCCCTTCTCGAGCAGGAGAACCTATACCAGGGGTCTTCAAACTTGGCCCTTTTGTGACTTGTGGACTTCAACTCCCAGAATTCCTCAGCCAGGCACACTGGCTGAGGAATTCTGGGAGTTGTAGTCCACAAAGTCATACAAGGGCCAATTTTGAAGACCCCTGATCTATACCATCTCAGATAAGTGACTATCTAGCCTCTTTTTAAAAATGTCCAGTGATGGAGCGCCCACGATTTCTGGTGGCAAGCTGTTCCACTGGTTAATTGTCCTTACTGTTAGGAAGTTTCTCCTTAATTCCAGGTTGCTTCTCTCTTTGGTCAGTTTTCAACCATTGTTTCTTGTCCTTCCCTCTGGTGCTTTGAAGAATAACATGACCCTTTCCTCTTCTTTGTGGCAGCCCCTCAGATACTGGAACACTGCTATCATGTCTCCCCTCTTTCTTCTTTTCTTTAAACTAACCAAACCCAAGTCCCGCAGCCGTTCTTCGTATGTTTTAGTCTCCAGGCCTTGGATCATCTTAGTTGCTCTTCTCTGAATTTTTTTAGGGTGCCATTAATAATTTTTTAATAGGATGGCATTAATCCACCCCTCGACTTACAGTCATTCGTAAGTCATTCGTTACACCTCTGGAAAAAGGGGCTTAT